>NW_026571095.1:9711818-9896818 GCF_026225935.1 Boleophthalmus pectinirostris
ATCTGACATCAGCTGTCCCTCTGTTGTTATTACCTTCGAAGCTCTGCCAGCTCCTCCATCTTCTCTTCTTACTTTGTGCTCTTGCCTCCAAACTAAGAGGTCCTATATTATGTGCTGTTTGGAAAAGCGAACACATTCTAGTATTTTTATGAATGATTATGTGCATGTTTTAATAATAGGGTTTCACATTTTAGCACGTCAAGGAGAATTGCCAAAAAGACTGAATAATGAACTGACAAACTAAATCAAGCATGTATTTTTGGAACATGTTTGCACAGATTTAAACTACAGGGACAGCAGTTTTTAGGCAGAATAGGATTCAGGATAGTGTGTCATTTGTGGAGGAAATTACAGTTCTTCAAAAATGGTGTCCTTTGTGAGTTGCTAATTGCGTCCTTTCAAATTGATTTTCTTTTCCAATAGTAAAATGAAAGAAAATGGCATTATTTATTAATTTTTTTTGACACATTGCCCACCACTTCTCCCACGATACTTTGTAGCTGAACTCATCGACATTCCCTGAGGAGTTGAAGCTAAAAGGAGGCACTGCTCTGTCTGAAGCTCTGTTATTCAGCTTACATTTTAATCTATGCTTTGTTTAAAGACTGTGATCATAAAGAACTGAAGTACAACATGTGAGATGATTTGTGCTGTTATGAACAAGTCCTTCTCAAAGAAAATTGAAGCAACAGTTTTTAGTAACCGTATTTTTCAGACTATAGGTTGCACCTTTTTTCATGGTTTGGATGGTCCTGCAATTTATACTCCGGTGCTACTTATAGATTAAAATTTTCATACTGACAGAGGGCGCTCTAGTCTTGTGTGTCAGTATCTGCTACTACTATTACTCCTGTATTACTCTCACTTTGCTCTATTGCGCATGTCTCTTGCAGAAAGAGCAGCTGTCCTGTCTGGTATCATGTCAGTCGATCGCACTATAACTTCTGTACCACTGAAAATTTTAATTTTAAACAAAAACATAAAGACAACGAAACCATCCTGTGTGGATTCAGAAAGGCTGAAATAATTCTAACTGGAACTGATGCTGAATCTGACGACAGTTGCACAGAAGAGGAAGCGGTGCTCTGTTTACCTCTGGAGGTCGCAGAGTTGCTCAGAAGTGACACTGAGGATGAAGAATTGAATGGATTTAGTGATTTGGAGTGAGATGGAGACTTGGTAAACGTGTTCTGTTCTATTTTTTATGCTGTAGTTATCTGAAGAACTGTTCATGTTCCGTTAACAGCCTGCGCATGTCTCCTGCAGAAAAAGCCACTGTCCTGCTGCAAGTAGTGAAGTATTCAGGCGAAAACAGTAATCGAGCAGCAGGAAAAAAGGTTGGAGTGAGCAAGAAACTTGTGAGGGACTGGCGGAAAGCGTGGATGGAGAACACAGCTTCACGGCAACTGGGAGGGTCCGCTATGCAACTTTCCTGGAAGTGACTGGATGAATCGACAAAGCCTGAACTTCAGTGACAACCGAAATTATCCTGTCGGGATTCAGAAATGCCAGAATAATTCTAACTGATGCTGAGTCTGACAACAGCTACACAGAAGAGGAAGTGGTGCTCCGTTTACCTCTGGAGGTGGTGGAGTTGCTCAGAAATGACACAGAAAGTGAAGAATTCTGTGGATTTAATGATTTGGAGTGAGATGGAGAGTTTGGTAAACTTGTAATGTTCTGTTGTTTATGCTCTAGTTTATCTGTTCATATGTTACATTAACATACCAGACGCCTATTCAGCCTGTTGTTCTCTATTCTGTTATTACTATAACTTGCCTTTTGAGATGAAATGTCTGTTCCTGGTCTCTGATTTTATAAAATAAGTGTCCCCCAAAAAGTGAAACTTATAGTCGGTGTGACTTATATATGTTTTTTCTTCTTCATTATGCATTTTTTGGCTGATGTGACTTATACTCTGGAGCGACTTATAGTCTGAAAAATATGGTCGTCACTCACCTTTTTGTGTAAAATCAAACACCTAAACAGGACCATGAATGCTTGTATTGATCACAGGCTCCTGAAAATGTGTTGTTTCAATCCATTTAGTATTTTTTCTTGAGCTTACAAACTATCTTAAAACATATCAGACTGCAAAACATCAATTTATCCAATTTCATTCATAAAATAACGTTTGAATGAACTTACCGGAGGCGCCGTGAACTTGAATAGTGAAGATCCCCTCAGAGCAAGGAATTTCGGTGAATACATTCGATCTTGCACGGAGTCCTGTTCCTTCTCATCCACCCAGCCCATATAGATGATCTGCCAACACATAAACCAATGTCAGTGAAAATTCATCAAAAGTTAGACCAGCACAATAGAATAAAGATCCTACATTACTACTGCAATTCTCAGAAAACATTGCATTACAACTCTTCATCACAGTTTCTTGGTTTAGAAGCTCATTGAGGGAATAAGGGAGTGAAAGATTGGGGACATATTTCTCATTCGCTTAAATTTCCGTGGATAAATTGTCATGTTAACTTACTTCTGTGTTCTCGGGCAAATGAAAGGGCCACAAAAGAGAAGTGATGTTTAGCCTGACATAACTTATTACGCTAACGTTCCTCGCTGGATGGAGTGAAGTGATGCAAACAGCAGACTTGTGTTGCAATAGTCGGTAATAGGGGTCCTTTTTCTGACAAACTGCCGGAGCGTGTTATATTCAGCTGAGATGAGGATGAGAAAGTCGTGTTTGGAATAAAAAAAAAACAAAAAAACTTAAATGTAAGTAACAGTGGGGGTGCGCTGAGGCTCCTACCTGCTGGTTGACTGGAAAGTTTCGGTTTATCTTCTTCACCTGTGGAACAAAATAAAAACATTAAAATCATGATGGAGCAACTTTTAATTATTTTATGATTATTAAGAATTATTGACTGCTTAAAGGGTCCATATTATGCTTTTTTCTGGTTTATGTTATAATATTTCCATGTTTCCTCATCAAAAACACACCTGGAGTTGTGTTTTATTTCATTCATCCATGTTTAACACACAAACCCTGCACAGGCCTATTTAGGATGAATTCTTCTTTCAAACTGAAAAGCACTCGAATCATACAAGAATCATTTGGATGATTTCACCCCTGGATTTACCAATCTCTACTGAATTTAAGGTAAAAGGCAGTGTTGTAGTGGGGATTTTTTACGTGACATAATATTTGATGTTTTTTTTAACTCAAAATGATGCAGAATCAGGTTAGTAACATTAACGTTGTTCATAATCACATGAACCAGGACTGAACCAGGAGGACTAAACCAGGACTGAACCAGGAATAAACCAGGTCTAAACCAGGTCTAAACCAGAAGTGAACCAGGAATAAATCAGGACTAAACCAGGACTGAACCAGGAATAAACCAGGACTAAACCAGGACTGAACCAGGAGGACTAAACCAGGACTGAACCAGGAATAAACCAGGTCTAAACCAGGTCTAAACCAGAAGTGAACCAGGAATAAATCAGGACTAAACCAGGTCTAAACCAATTCTAAACCAGATCTAAACTAGGACTAAACCAGGACTAATCTTGAACTTGAGAGCAACAGAGAGAACCCCGAACCCGCGGAGCAGAATGTCCACAAAACATGATCGGGCAATGCGCTTAGCCCCATGGGGCGCGAAGCTCTGCGCCGATCCTTCCGCTTGCGGTCACCCGACAGTCTACATGGGTGCACCTCCGGGATTGTCCAGACCTGGCTTAGACCTGGTTTAGTTCTGTTTTAGTCCTGGTTCAGTCCTGGTCCCTCATGTGGCAGGTCACTATAGGACAGTACAGGAGATATCATGAACCTATGCAATTTGTTTTCACCATAACCAGTAGCTCCGGTTTGACATTTAAATTGTAAGCTATTTTATATAGATTTTTATTTTGTTTTATATATATCTCACGATGGGAAAAGTGGGTGAACGGTGTACCCCCACGTACCACACCCACTACACCTCTGGTAAAAGGTAAGGCTGTTAACTTGACAACTACTGTTTCATGACATCACAAGGTGGAACAGAGCATTTTGAGCTTTGAAGATGTAGACAGACTAAAAATAAATGTGTGAATGAAACAAAACACAACTCCAGGTATGTTTTTGATGTCATAACAACATTATAACATGGCTTAAAGGTCACAAGAGTCAACTTTGTGTAACATATGACCTTTAAGAGCTCATAGAAGTAGATTTGGCATAATATGTCCCTTTCAAATTAGAACAATACAAGATTACCTAATGGCATTGGAATAATTTAGACAGAAACAATAGTTTATGTAGCATCAGAAAAGAGCCAGTGAGTTCTAATGCAGTGGATTTGTGTTCAGGCCGACTGTTCTATACTTTTTCTAATTTATACAGAGAACTAATCTGGCCTCGGAGGATTGGAGCTGGACTTTGAAAAGATGGAATCAATGGGCTCAAATTAAACTGCCTCAGAACATACACAATTATTCCAAGAGCAATCGGCTACAATAGAAAAACTTCCTCTTCCAAACATGAAAAATCCATTTGCGATAATTGGTCAGAATTGGTCATTGTCCCTAAAGACATTGTTTTCAGTCTGAGTGATACCAGAGCCATTTCACGGTGTGTTCATTTAGGTACAAAAGATTTAGCTCATTATCGCCTAAACGAGGAGAAGCGGGGGAAGTGTCTCGGGAGGGGGAAGTCTTGGCATCTCCACTTGGACTGCTGCCTCTCCACCAGGTCTTGGAGAAGTGACAAAAGATTAAAGGTCCTGTATTACATAAAGTGGATTCGTGTGAGCTTTGTGAAAAACATACACATTTAACACACAAACCCTGCATATATAGTTTTGTTTTTTTAAACTCCATACACTTTCTCTAGAATCATTTGGATTTTTTCAGCCCTGGAATTGCCAATCTCTACTGAACTAAAAGTAAAAGGCAGCTGTTAACTTGAAAACTACTGCTTCATGACATCACAAGGTAGAACAGTGCATTTTTAGCTTTGGAAATGTAGACAAAGTAATCACAAAGGGTTACTCAAACCAGTGGTGGAGTTAGGAATTTGGGGGCCCTGGGTGAACTTGAGTTTGGGGTCTTCATTATAATGCACTGCTTTTTTTTTTATTTGTTTGTTTGTTAATATATTTATTGTCTGTTTTTCTCCATTGTTCTTGAGACATGCACATCTCTATTTGAATTATGGTGGATTGGAATCTTGTCTTATTAGTTAGGTCGCCTACTAGATAACCAGAACTGAAAGTAGTTTTATTGTTTGCTGGTACAATTACATTTTTGTTTACATCTATTACATATGATTAGTTTTTTGTTTTTTGTTTAGTTTTCTTTATTTAAAAGGGACAATGCACATTCACAAACATATACTTGTGAACACGTCAGAATTAGCCCGAAGACTACTTTTCATCTGTACTCCCTGACAGGTCAGAGAGACAGAGACATAAGAACATCAGACGCGTCACACAATAGACCACATTCAAACAACGGCCTGACATCCAAGACTTTAATCTTGTGATTTTCTACTCACTTTCTATTAAAATATTGGTAATTTGGTCTCCAGTGTCTCTGTACGTGGCCCCTCCCACTAGAGCAGCACAAATGAAGAGTCTCTTTCCAAACGCTCTTAAAGGACGACTACTACTACCCTTCAACAAAATGTCTGAGAAAAGTGGAGCCTGCAGGATTTTACAACTGACTTATTCCTGTTTACATACAAGTCAGGTTAAAACTTTGTGTTGAGAGAGGTTGTTCATAATATTATAATATTTTGTAAAAGAAAGAGTTCATCAATTTAAAAAGACTGTAATAGATTTGTGTTTCTCTGCACAGATAGAACTTATTGTTATTTTTGGGGTTTATATGACATGAGACGATCGAAATAGGTTGGTACGGCCCCAGAACAAAATGATGACACAATAGACAGACATAGAAGAAGAAACAGCACAATGAGACACAATCATGACCTACAACACTGACATTTACATAGGAGCATAAAATAAATGGTTACCAATTTGGTTTCTCTTAAGCCATCATTTCAGATAGTTTTAAATGTACTGAATGTGGTGGAGTCTCTTATTGTACTGGGATAATAATAATTGTGCTATGATTATGTTCAAATCAGGATCAAGATGACGAGTTCATTCTAACATGAAAGCGAAATCAGATACAATTTTGATAGTGTTTCTTGTTCAAAAGTAAACTACTCTCATTTATTATCATATTGAGAGAAAATCAAATTGCTCTGAGGTCTCGGCAATTAGTACAGGGTAGTCAGGGGGTCTTAAAAGTCTTAAAAAGGTCTTACATTTCATGTTCCTAAATTAAGGCCTTAAAAAGTCTTAAATTATGTTGTCCAAGTCTTATTTTTTTCACAAAGGTCTTAAATTTCATTAGCCTATTTTTTTGTGTACTCAGTTGGGCTGCAGTGCAATGTTAAATGGAGGGACAGAAAAAAAACAACAACGTCAAATCACTGTAACGTGAATGAACGTCTAATTTGGAGTATGCGCAAACAATACTTAATTTGTCTTGTTAGAATGTTATAAATGATTTTTTGGCCATTTTACAAGCAATGCATCCTACTATAAATGAGTTCTGAATGAGATTTTATTAAAGTTTTTTTTTTTTTTTTTTATTTAAAGCAATGAGTAATGATCATTATTAGAATTGGATCTGGTGTTTTTCGCCTGCATAATGGGTGCAATGTTGGTCTTAATTTTCATTTAAAGGATTTATGGAGGATTTTTTTTCAGTTTCAGATTGTCAATGAAAGGTTAAAATACCATTAGAGAGACGCAGCTTTGTAATTATGATGACCAAAAAAAAAAAAAGAATGAAAATCTATCAACTGTGAACGTAGTGAGGCCAGATAAACACCATCCAATAGAAAACGAGGCTGCCTCTTTTTCTATTGGCTGTTAGGTTGTCAATCAAACTCCCTACGTTTCTAGTGTAACTGACTCGTCGGCGCGCAGGGATTACGTGGTTTACGCAGCGGTTCTTAGAGGCTTTTTCAAATTGTCACTTCCTCACATTTCGCACAAAGTTTGTCGCGACGGCCGACGAGAATCCACGACCGGTTCGCCGCAAAAGAAAGTCCGTTTTTGAGGTCGCTGAAAGACGAAGAGAAGGGGAAAAGGAGCGAAGATAAACTGAGGTGATTCTTGGAGATTCCTTCCAGCGATGGCGCGACCGAAGCAGACAAAGGGACTAAAAACTGACGCGTCGGTCGATAAATTATTTGTAGACAGGTCACTTCAACGGTAATTCTGAACGCGCACTGGCTGGAAACAAGCGTGATTTCTAAAGTAAAGAGGCGGGAGGAGATGTTTCTAATGAGGGAGCTGTGGAGGAGGAAGGTGGTGTCACGCAGGCACGAGGACTGTCGCTGTATTTCTCTTCCCTTAAAAAAATCCTCTATACAACCTTTAAGTGGTCTTAAAAAGGTCTTAAATTTGGGGTAGTCAAACCTGGAGATACCCTGTAGTAGCACTAAGGGCAGTTGGTTGGGGGCCGTGTCAGGTTCAGGGGCTCTAGGTGGCGTCTACTGTTGCCTAATGGTAGCGCCGCCTCTGACTCAAACATGTCAATTTTGCGTAAGATAAAATCTTTAATGTTAAGATATAAAATGTGTGTTTTTGCTGCTGTTGGCCTATTCTTACAGTTGTGCTTGACAGGAGAAGTAAGTGGGGGTTTTGGGTCTTGAGTAACTAGCTGGATGATTAGCCTATTGTGCAGAGTGGTAATGGAGCGCCCTGGGGAAACTGGAGGGAGCCGCTAACCGCCAACTAGAAGATATTTCAAAATGCAAGCCTTTTGTGTGCTAAAACTAATTGGAGTCAAGTACATAACTCATCTATTGAGAGCAGCACTGACCCATAGCCTACCATTTTAAGTTTGGTTACAAATCTGTCTCTAGAAACCTAATATTCTCAGTACAATCCATTCCGAAACAAACTTAAATAGATGAAATGGCTACAGCGGGTACACTATGATAAAGTATTAATTCTAGCGTGCTCTAGTTATCCTGTGAAATGGAACTGTTGAGGGACCCTTCATTTAATCAGTGCATGCAAATTAACCAATGAGATGGATAGTCATTTCCAGCAGGTCCCCGAGCTGTTCCTAAAAAATCTATTTAAACAAATGCATTGTCTCCGCGCGTATTGAGCTAACTAGTGAGCGCGCAGTGGAGCTTTAAATGAAAATGTTCTGGCCACGATCAGGTATCCGTCCTCCCTCATTTAGACTAGACCTGTAATATACTACAACAAGACCTTGACAAAATGAAGACCCAAGCTTAAAGGTACTATATATGCAAAACTGACTCTTGTGAGCTTTAAAGGTACATTGTGTCTGTCAAATGCTTTCTCCATGAAGATGTTATTGCTTTGTATGGAATGTTTCACAGTATGGTATTGTAATAGGCCACACAGAAAGGCAAAGACAAGGTATAAAAAGAAGTTTGAATTGAATAAAGTAAAAAAAAAAAAAAAGAATTTAATGAAGGCTCAGATTAGGTAAATCATTAACAAAAAGATGGTTCCAACTGGGATAACTTAAACAAAACTAACCAAACTAGACAAAGAATAGGGCTGTTTAGAGGGCCCATCTCATGCAAAATCAACTTTTCAGAGCTTTCTACCTTCTAAGAGCGATATGTGGGCCTTGTATATGTAGCCGAAGTGGTTTTTCGATTGATTCTGCGTTTTTTTAACAAGTTACAGCGTATTTCTGCCACCCTCCCACATGACGACAAACTAAAGCCTGCTACAACGATGACGCGGCCAGATACACCTATGGCGCGTTTGACGTAGCAAAAGGCGCTTCACATCCGCCTCCCTCCACCGCTCCCTCACCTCCGCCTTCACCCTGCATTGGCTGACAATTCCAAAAGGGACAGCATAATCTAATTGTTATTTATTTACTAGCGTTTATTAATACTTTACCAATCAGTAATGTCCGATTCCGGGTCCAACACATAAGGCTGAACGCACTGTATCGCCATGATGAATAAAAGTTTATTCCTACCGCTATCAGGGTGCACGTCTGTCTCCCCCTCCCTCCTGAGATGGGCGGAGGAAGGGCGGCTCACTCAGAGCCTATGTCACGTTTGGAGGGCGGAGCCTGTGCTTTCTCAGGACGGGCAGGGGGATGAGCAATAGTCGGCCTTTCATAGTTCCTGGTCTGTGACTGTCTCCAAGAAATCAGTAAGATTTCATAACTATTGTGTAATGGATGTTCCAAAACCCAAATTGTGCTTGTATATGTGCAGAAGATACAATGTGAAAAGAGTTATTTTGCATGAGATGGGCCCTTTAAATACATGAGGGCCGACTCAAACTGAACACAAGAGCGGGGAATTACACAAAATAATTAACTAAAACTACTAACTTAATCAAAGTAACAAGAAGGCAAATAAGTATAATACAGAAAATAATAAGTGATCATAAAGTGACCTTAAACAAACTAGACAAAACTTAACCTAACCCTAACTAACTAAATTGTTCGATGTGGATGGTCTCTGTTAAGGGGCCTCTGTCTGGCCAGAACAAGACTTGTATTAACTAAAACGTGTGCACCCAAATTAGAATATAAGTCTAAATAAAGAAATTAAATTAAACTATGTGTGCTGCAATTAACTTAATGAAAATGAAATGAAATAATACTAACACTGTGGAGTGGTGGGAGAGGTATCCACCACAGGCATTAAACCTTTCTATCACCATGGAGACCAAACTAGGTCAAGTTACAGGTCAGATCTGTGGAGAGGCAACCCTGCTCCCATTCAAAATGCATGGTTTTCTAGGTATTTTTGAGCCACCTGTAATTGAATAAATGGTAAGGTAAAGCTGTTTAATGTCATACTGTGGAACATTCCAGGCGAAGCAATGGAATATCCATAAAAACAAGCAGGCGACAGACCCCCAACCAAGCTGTTATAATGCTGTTATCTCATCAGAAACATGCCTGGAGTTGTGTTCTGGTTCGTTCACATGTTTGAGTAATCCTGGTTTATTAGTCTGTCTGCATCTCCAAAGCTCAAAATTCACTTAAACATGAGTGAATGAAACAAAACACGACTCCAGCGTAATACGGGCCCTTTAAAATCCGTGTGTGGGTTTAGAGGGTGAGGAGCAGCAGAGGAAATGTCATGATGTTATGTTATGGAGAAGGGAGAGATTGTGTGGGCTGATGTCTGTGGCTATAGTCACATATTCAATACAACCCACACACAAATGACAAAATATAAGACTACAGATATTATGCAGCAGCTTCCAAAATATGTGAAAATACTAGTAATTCTGGAAGTTAAGTTTGAGTTTTCGTCTCATTCGAAGTGTGGTAGAGAGTAGGTGTATTAGACATATAATAGTTTGCTTTGGCTACAATTCTGCATATTGACAAGTAGTTTTTTTTTTGGACTATAAATCACACTTTTTCATGGTTTGGGTGATTCTGTGACTTAACTCCGGTGTGACTTATATATTAAAGTTTTCACACTGACAGCCTTGAGAGGGGCACTTTAGGCTTGTGTGTCAGTATCTGCTGCTCCTGTTACTCCTGTACCATTGTCACTTCGCCCTCCACTTAGCATGTCTCCTGCAGAAAAAGCCGCTGTTCTGTATTCAATGGTAATCAAGCAGCAGAAAGAACGTCTGGAGTGAGCGACAAACTTGTGAGAGACTGGCAGAAGGCGGGGATGGAGAACACAGCTTCACGGCAACCGGGAGGGTCCGCCATGCAACTTTCCTGGAAGTCACTGGATGTACCGACAAAGCCTGGACTTCAGTGACAACCGAAATTATCCTGTCGGGATTCAGAAATGCCACAATAATTCTAACTGGAACTGATGCTGAGTCTGATGACAGCTACACAGAAAAGAAAGTGGTGCTCTGTTTACCTCATGGATCTATGGTTTATCTCCGGAGGTCGCGAAGTTGCTCAGAAATAACATTGAGGATGAAGAATTCAATGGATTTAGTGATTTGGAGTGAGACGGAGAGTTTGGTAAACTTGTAATATTATGTTGTTTATGCTGTAGTTATCTGTTCATATGTTACATTAACATACCAGACGCCTATTCAGCCAGTTGTTCTCTGTTCTATTGTTATTACTATAACTTGCCTTTTGAGATGAAATGTCGGTTCCTGGTCTCTGATTTTATCAAATAAATTTCCCCCAAAAAGTGTGACTTATAGTGTGGTGCGACTTATATATGTTTTCTTCTTCATTACACATTTTTTGGCTTGTGTGACTTATACTCCGGAGCCAGTTATAGTCCGACATATATGGTTATTTTTTTTTCTTTTGCATTATGTTGTCTTTTAATATGCACTGTCCCTTCAATAAATAAATACAAATACAAAGATACAGGTAAAACAATAGGAACTAATCAGCAAATCTCCAAACATAATATTGCATTCTCCTCTAGTTGAGTCTAGTTCTTCAATGTGTTTCAGTCCAGGGACCCCCAAACTAATGAAGAGCTGGAGCCGCTACTATATATATGGCATACAGTTTAGTTTAGTTTAGTTTAGTTTTCTATTAAATTGAGCCTAGTGTTGTGTAGGCCTATAAACAGTTACTCTGTTATTGTATATTCAGTACTAGGGGGAGTATTCCATCAAAGTCACTTAACAAGTCCAGGCTTATCCTGAAATCCTGAGCTGAAACTAGTTCCATCTCAACTTGTTCCTTGACAGAAATAAGCCTCTGACCAAAGCTAACTCAGGCCTGAAGTTTAAGATGTGCTTTGTGCTCGCTGTGACTCTGAGAAGGCCAGAGCAACAGAGCGACGACATCAAAGAAAAATGGGCTCAAAGTGTGACTTTTTTAATGATCTGACTAAACGAGAGAGGAGCCACAGTGCGCACAGACAAGAGTTTGATTTGGGCCACAGAACTTTCCCAGTCATTCTGATCTGAGGAGCGAGAGGAAAAGACAAAACTCCCACTCCTCTCGCAGTCGCTCTGCGGGTAGAGAGAAAGTTATCTGCGGAGTATGGACTCTGGAGCCTGGTTAATACGGGCCGGGGAATGAAGTTGCCTGAGTCCTTCCCATTGCGCGGTAGTACGTGTGGAGCTTAAGTTCCGTGGTGCGTAAAAGTAAAGCTGTATTGAAACTCTTCACATGTAGCCTAGAAGAAATGATAAAATCCGGTCTGACGTGTTTGCAGTGTGACAGGAAGCGGGAGACGAAGGACTGATGATGATCAACCAAAGATTTCGTGAATCAGCAATAACTATTTTTGTTTCATCGACTGTATTATCTTCAAACCACGAAAGCTTGCGCGCTGTTAGCATTCTAGTTGTTGTAACATTGCTGTGACAAAAAAAAAACCTCTGCTCTGGCCTCTGCAAGTTCCTTCAAACACAGAATAGCCAACCACTGATCTAAACCTGACAAAAACAATTATTATAACTCATAAACTCACGCGTAATACTTGACCCCACGTTATCAAAACTTCCCTTAACCGAGAGCTAGTTACTGCATTCCGCTCGTATCTTTCTCTATTCTGCTTAGTTTCCTGTTTTGATTAATGCGCTCAATATATTTAACATTTCCAACACATTTTCACAGTCCTAATTTCCAGCTTATTTGCATATAAATGGATAATTTCTATGAATACAATTAGAGAAAATATTGACTATGCCGATAGCCTTTTTCTGTTTAAATACCCACAGTTTTCAGCTAATACTGCCTTTATTTTATGTGCTTTGAACACCATATTTAAAGGGCTCTTCTGTGACTGAGAGGAGTGGGTGTTTTTCTGTTAGACAGGTGCGTCAACAACAAATTCAAGCGAAAAACAAAATCAATATCAGTTTAAGTGGACACTAAATTTAGAGCTCACTGACAATAACAGCAATAACAGTCATTTTGGACCAGTTAAAGGACTCATAACGGGCAGAAGCAGGCAAATGGTAGCGGTGACAATACAGCAATCATTTTTCAGACATTGTGAGGGTCAAAATATACGTTTGATCATCGGGTGAATTGTTGTTTGGATTGGTGGCACTTAGAGTAATATGTGATTTATATCTGGACTATCATTTAAATTAGGGTTGTTGAAAGTTTAAAAAATCTGATATTAATCGATAAAAAACTGAATAGAAACTAGATACTTCTCTGAGCAGGTATTGATACAAAAAAGTCACATTGACAGGACAGAAATGAATGTTTCCTGAATAGTTTTGGAGTGATTTTGAGCTCTGTCAGAACAAGTATAAGAGCACATAGACTAGTATACACCCAAGGACCACTATGGAACCTACCTGGACCACTGAAGGATTTCACAAATATAAAGCCACATGGTAATATAAGAGTGAGTATTACCAATGAACACTGAAAACCACATTCTACTGTCTAAGATCACAGTATCGGAATGGTATCGAGGGTTGAGTGTTATCACGATACTATAATTTAAAACTTGATTTGGATACTAAGGAATACATCATCTACAAACAGCAGAGATGAGATCCTGTGGTCCCCAATCCGGCCCCTCTCCGGCCCCTGACTGCACCTAGAAACTCTGTCCATAAATACTAAGCCCTGGCAGAGTCCAACATGCACTGGGAACAGGTCTGACTTACTTCTGGCAATGCGAACACAGCTCCTGCTCCGGTCATATAGGGACTGGACAGCCGTTAGCAAACAGCCTCGAACCTCATACTCCTGTAGCACCCCCCACAGGACACCATTAGGGACACAGTCAAATGCCTTCTCCTGATCCACAAAGCATATGTGGACTAGTTGGGCAAACTTCCATAAACTCTCGAGCACCCAATGGAGAGTGTAGAGCTGGTCCATTGTTCTACGACCAGGATGAAAACCACACTGCTCCTCCTGGATCCGAGGTTCGACTATCGGCCGGATTCTCCTCTCCAGTACCCTGGCATAGACCTTACCGGGGAAGTTGAGGAGTGTGATTCCCCTGTAGTTGGAACACACCCTCCGGTCCCCCTTCTTATACAGAGACACCACCACCCCGGTTTGCCAGTCCCGAGGTACTGTCCCCGACCGCCACGCGATGTTGCAAAGACTTATCAGCCAAGAAGCCTTGCCAAACACCTCAGTGACTTCAGCCAGGGTGATAGACTTAAAAAGTTCATATTAATCCACTCTACATGATCCTTTTTTTCCCCGCTATTTGTAAAAAAAAAAATCCTATTCATAATATAAACCCTGGCTCCAGATTCACTCCTGTAACTGTGGGCATTGCGACGTCACACTTGCTTCGTCCACTTCTTTATACAGTCTATGGTTCTAGCTCACGACTCCATCTAGTGGTTCAAATTAGGTCTGTTACATCTTGGTCAAATGTAAAGACACAAGGTGAATAGCGCTCATGACTTCCACTAGTGGTTATAGGCAGTGTAACAAGTTTTGCACAATTGTTATCATCCTGAATGTTTCTTTATCAGATCATCAAATGTCCATACTGTCTGGGGATGGAATAAGTTATAGGTGAGCATGGGAGGGCATCGTGGGGTGTCTGCCATTTACTTTTCCCAAAGGCGATGTTATTGCCTTGCCAAGAATGTTCCTCAGTATGGCATTAAATCTATCTAGCTTCCATTTACACAATTACAGGTGTATTTATCTGACACAACAACTTGAAAACCATTCCTTCTGTGAGTGGGATATGACGTGTAACTCGGCCTGGTGGCATCCCCTGCTTGTCTCCATATATATAGGTAATTTAATGCAACACTGTGGAACATTCCAGATAGAGCAATACCATCTTTTTGTAGCAGCATATGAAGTGCACCTGTAATGGGAGTGGATTAGTTGACTTGTGCAGTTAAATCCACGTTTAGCCTGTGCTATATTAAACTGGTCATATTCAGGACTTGCAGCCTCATGCCCCAAAATATCTGGGACACGCTCCAGCCCAGTGACCCATAAAGGATATTAGCATGAGATTAATATTTTTAGCATTACTGCGTATTACATAGCAGAAATATGACTGTTCATAGAATTACTATATTAACTCCCAACACTACGGCACATGGGATTTTTAAATATACAGATTTTTTTTTTTTTGATGAATATGAAATGATACATTTTGCAATATTGATACTATGCAGCTGATGTCATCAACATTCCCTGGGAGGCTTTGTGAGTCTTTGGCCCCGTCCGCACTAGTACGTATTCGAGTCATTTTCGTTGCGGGTGCAGTGTTCGTCCACACTAATCCGATAGATAATGGTTCCAGAGACAAAACGATCTGGTGCGGCGAAGTAATTCACCACCAAAATGCTAAGAGGCTAGAATATATGTCCATTCATATATGCGGCCTATGTGTACGACCTGCAGACGTATAATCTCTGAAAAGTTTAATATGAACCATCTCCAACGCAATAGAAGCACAGAACAAACTCACCATCAGCAGAACACCCCTCTGTCACAGAAAGAACACTCATATTCCACTGAGTCGTGTCCTTTAGTCCGACAGAAGCTGAACCGCATCATTTTTTGAGCGCTCGGTTTATGCATTATCGATCCCCGGGTCGACTGGGCCTTTCTGTGTGGAGTTTACATGTTTCTCCCTGTGTCTGGATGGGTTTCCTCCGGGCACTTCGGTTTCCCCCATCAACCCAAAACATGCAACATAGGTCTGCAGTAAGAACAGTTGATAGCTAAGGTCAGTTAAATACAATCAGTCAATGAACGTGCCCAGGGACTACAGGTGGAAATTCGCACTGGTGCTACAACCTGGTACAATACATCTCTCCTTTTAAGGTTAATGTAATAATTGTGCGCTGTCCCTGCCTCAAATAAATAAATACATAAATAAATTAATGCAAATTTGCCATGTGGCTTTAAGTTTTGTTTCTCTAAAATGTAAACAAATATGCTCAAAGCTGTGTGGATAGAGAAGGCTTGCGGACACAGAAACGACGTGTCTGGACGCAGATCGTTTCCGATACAGTGATACGGTGACACGCGGATTTGTTTCAGTGTAAATGTAGTCTTTAATTCAGCGTTATTTCAGCATAATCTGACCAAAAAGAACTGACTTAATTGGAACTACAACATGTGAGCTGATTTGTGCTATTAAACAATTCCCTCTCACATATTATTACAGTAACAAGCCAGATTTTCACTTAGTCAAAACTCTTTTAATCAAACCCCTAAATGCTTTGTTTAAAACCATTTTGTATTTTTTCTGGAGGTTTTTTTTTTTTGCGCTAATGTGTGCATTGTGTCACTATGGTAATTGCTGAACACTCCGCCAAGAGATCCATGTAGAACACCCCCAGCTTGAAGGCACTACAAAGTATCAATACTATCTAACTTGGATTAAGGAAAACGCAATACACTACGTGACAACTGGATAGGATTTTGAACACATTTTTGATTTTGTTACGAAAAAATCCATCTTGTTTTCTTGGGAGTAGAACAGCCAATAAATCAGGTCATGGAAATTATATCAACAAATCCTCCACTAAAAGCCTTCAGACTATTATTATTAGTACAACGCTGGAAAATTTTGCTGCTTGTTGGAGCTGCTGAAGTGGAAATATCTGGCTCAAAGTGTGAAAAACTCATTATGAGAAAAAATGGCGTCTGAAACTGGGGTTACAAGCAGAAATCTATAAACATGGAACAAATATATAGTCTGGCATTATCTCACAACAAACAAAACTGAAATGGGTACATCATATAACTAAAGCACTAAATTATATTGGAGAGCTGAAGGGAAAACCAAACCTAAACAAAGGAATATGATTCACAGCTGACTCATTCCTCACCTAATTTGTTTATAGATATGATCGCTAGGAGACAGACTGAGTCCTGCCTACATAATGTGCCCACAGTATCATACACATAGGTTTAGGGACAGCTAGAGCTTCAACTATATCAGCCCACTTTTGTGAAGAAACTTGTTAAATATATTCCAATAGAATATATTTATATAGCAGGTTCAAATCTCGCTCCACTTGGAACACTCACATTTCCAATTATGTGAATGGTACATTGTGTAACTTTTTCAAACCGTGTATCAAATAAAGCCTAAAATAAGAAAATGAAAAAACAACAATTTCCTTCATTATTTGTTTCCAAAACCAAAATGAAAAAATGGTTAACAATTTGTTCTTTCAGTTTTAGAATTTGTGTTTAATTGAATAAATTGAATCACACTCTCGGGTGATCAGGACTGAGACCAGAATCAGACCGGGACCAGACCGGGACTGAACTAGGACTGGTCCCAGGACTAAAACAGGACTATACCAGGACAACACCAGGACTAAACCTGGACTGAATCAGGAATGAACCAGAACTAAACCAGGTCTAAATCAGGACTAAACCGGTTTCAGTCCTAGTCTCAGTCCCAGTCTGGTCCCAGTCTGGTCCTGATAGTCTATGCGGGCGCATCTCCGGACCCGTCCCGACACTCAGTCATGGCTTGGTCCTGGTTCTATCCGGCATCACAGTTTAAGTCATGGAAACGGGAAACGGCCCCGTTATTCGTTTTTTTTCCATTATTCATTTAAACACAAAATCGAAATTTCGAATAGAATCGAATTGTTTTCCGTTTTTTCATTTTGGTTTTGGAGACAAACAATGAAAAAAATTATGTTTTTTTCATTTTCTTATTTTTGGTTTTATTTTGACAAATGAATGAACGAATGATACATGGATTCCTGTAAAATGCGTTTCGCTGGGGAGATGTTATTACTTTGTCTGGAATGTTTTACAGTATGGTACTGAACCTTTCTATCTTCATGGAGACCAAATCAGACCAAGTCACAGGTCAGATCTGTGAAGAGGCAACCCCACTCACAGTCATAATGCCTGCTTTTCTAGGTATTTTTCAGCTATAAAACCACCTATATCTAAATGAATGTAAAGAACAGCTTTTTAATACTATTCCAGGCAGAGCAAAGACATATCAAGAGAAACAAGCAGGTGACGAACCCCCAACCAATAAGTTACATATTGCACCTGTTGTGGAAAAAAAATTATATATCTCTCGATGATGAATAATTAATCCATTTGCGAAGCCAGATGAGGTTTTGGAACACAGGCCAAGGTTTATTCTTGTTACAGCAGATATGGACAGGGCCTAGGCCTGTCCTGGCCACAGACCAACAGCCTCTCCTCCCCAGCAGTATTTCCCTACTGTATTTGACCCGAATGTTACAAAGCACCAAGTTTATATAGCCTGAGATGACCAGAGGACACACTGAGAAGATGACGACTCCTACTGAGGTGTCGCCAGATGTGCTTGATCTCATTTGCATCCAAATTCACAGGCATTTGTCACTTCCTGACAAGATCAGCAAGCAAAAGGGAACACAAGTGTTTACATTGAAGAGTCTTTCTAACACTGTTTTTAACTACCAATCCAAATGAGTTTTAGTTACAAGACCAAATGTGTTTCTAAAAGATAAACTAATCACTATTTTAATTTATCGATTTTCCTCTGGGGGTCTTGAGGGAAATCTTTCCACAGTATAAATGTCCATCACACAGGATGAGAAAACTGCTGTTCAACTGCCGTGGCCCCTCCAAGCATAAACAGTAGGAATTTTTAAAAGGGATGAATAAGCACAAAAATACTCAAAACTAATACGATTCCACAGCTTCCCCAAAGACCTGTTTATATTAGTCCAGATCTACAGCAGCAGAGGCCTGTGAGCTCTTTGACCCAGCACCCACTTCTGACCTGAAGCCCTCCCCTCACACTGAGCACCAGAGTGTTCCAGACGTGACAGCCCAGACTGCTACAGCTACAGCTACACCAGTGTCTGTGAATTGTGATTGTGAAATGGAGCTCCTTTCCATTTATTTATGTCAATTTAGCTGAATGTAGCTGAAGTGAACTAGAGACTTGATTCCATGCACGTACTCACTGTGTGCGCGTGGGTGTTTTCCACAAAGTTAATTGTACTTTTCTCTGTAAATCTGTGCAAAACCAACATTTTAGCTCATTGTTTCTTAGAGGTAAAAAATAAATATGGAGAACTCTTAATGACATGGAATCACTCACACGCAGCTCCAACTGTGCATATCAAAAGCATGTGAAGATATTGCTACTGTGCAGTCGATGTCATCAACATTCCTTGGGGTGTGAAGCTGTCAATTTCTGTGGTTCTCTGTTCCATCTTACAATTTTGGAAGCACCAACAATGTTTCTGTATACATTTAGAAAAACTACAAAAAAGGATTTTTAATCTGGGGCTACGTTTATATGATGACGGTCTGAACAGAAGATGCAAAAGTGGCGTCGCGTCTTCACTTTTTATTCCGCGTTTTGACGAGCATTTTTGGGGATGCATGCTAGGCATCTAGGTGGTGACGCTAGGTGGTGATGTATGTGACGTAAACGCGTACGCAACGTGAGCAGATCTGACCAGAGTTTTGCATCTTGAGCAGTGTAGACGGAAACGCCAACTTTTCAACTATGGAGGGTATTTTCCGATTTTTGTGTTTTTAAGCCCCAAGAACACCGTCACCGTCTAAATGAAAGGCACCTCCGATTAAACATTTTGTTGTTTTTAACCACATGCGTTTTCATGTAAACAGGCCCTGAGTAGAAAATATATTTTTTGAGATGTGTCTTTGCCTTTTGAAGAAAAACTGATGAGGCAAGCAAATAAGAAGCCCTTTTAAGACAAACTCAAACATAAAAGGTCAGACATTTTACCATGTGTTTTGCACTTTATACTACACTATGATTTTAGATGTATTTATTTATTTTTATTATTAAAATCATGTCTCAGGAAATCACAGTATTCACAGTTAACAGAGCCAAGCCAAAAACAACGCATGTGCTTCTCTGAATAAACGTAAACCATACAGAAGTTTGAGAGTGTGAAGTTTGCCAAATGTCAATAGTCCATTTAAAGTAAGTGTGGTGTACTGTGTTGTACTGGTGTAGTTTCTGATAAAACAAGGTCTTTTACTCAAGGTCTGCCTGCACAAGAAAAAACTCAGCTAGAACGAACACGCTCCCTCTTTTCAATTCAAAAATCCAATATGCGCACCTTATTAGGAGTTCATTTTTGCTAGCTCATTAATCCTCCTTTTTTTGGTTCTTTTTAAATCTGACTTGGAAACGCCTTGGGAACGCATGAGTGCAAACCACCCAGTGAATCGGAGCATCTAATTGTTTGTTGCTGTTTATTGTTGAGGTGGGAGCCAGGACTGTACAGTATAATCAATTAGCCAATGTGGCACTTCATTTGTCCCTTAAGGATTTGGAGGAGCAGTAAACGGAGAGGTAAATAAAACACTAAGTACTCATTAAAACACGTTTATGTAGGTTGCAACTGAGCTATACGGGGTGAGACTGTCTGATACAGTATAAGTAGTGTAGCTATTACACCTATGGACCATGTTAGAATTTGCACATTTTAACTCGCATACTGATCTAAAACACCTTAAAAAAAAGTTGAAAAAAAGTATTGATCACAGGTTCCTGAAAATGTTTTGTTTAAATCAGTTTTGTATTTTTTCTTGAGTTTTCTTTAAGCTTTTTGGCAATGTTTGTTAGTGTGTGCATTGTATCACCATATTAACTGTCATTATATATATATACATATACTTCCAGAGTGATGTCATTGGAAAGTATCAGTAGTAAATATTTCCAAAAACTGAAACTGGAGAAATCAGAATTGATAAACCATAAAACAACTACACTACATTTACCAAGCAGCAGGGAAATGTTCTTATTTTGGGATGGTCTTATCCCTCATTCGGTTTCATCTGGACAGTTTTTAAAATAAAGAGGCAATTTTCAATTTCAAATCAAGAATGACTTCTAGATGGGAGCTGAAACATTTTTATTTCAAAAACAGGGTCCAGTTCATATTCTGAATAATCTGGCATGATTTATTTCAAGCAGACTCTACTCCATCTTATTTATACATATAGTTTCCTCTGCTTAGACCTGAGGTAATGGTGCATTATGGGTAATGGCCAGTTAGTCACAGAGTTGACATCTGGTGACACAGACTGACAATAATTTGCTCCCACATTCTATATATATATATATATATATATATATATATATATATATATATATATATATATATATATATATATATATATATATATATATATATATATATATATATATATACATATAGCACAAGCCACAATTCTCTTTATTTCAAGCTTAATATTTTCCTCATTGCTTAAAAGGGCCATATTACTGTTTTCTCATCTATGTTATAATGTTGTTTCCTCATCAAAAACAGACCTGGAGTTGTGTTTTGTTTCATTCACACGTTTAACACACAAACACAATGCAGCTCTCAAACAGAAAATACTTTGTACCACCTTATGATGTCATGTGGTGATCCAGGAAGTGCTCGACTGTGATGTTAGACTCCACATACCTTCACGAGAATCATTTGGAACATTTCACAACTGGAATTGCCAATCTCTACCAAAAAAAATTTTGCTTTTCAATTCATGACATCACAAAGTGGAAAAGAGCCTTTTCAGCTTTGGAGAAGTAGACATCCTTATAAAGCAGCATTACTCAAACATATGCGAATGAAACAAAACACAACTCCAGTTATGTTTGTGATGGGGTAACTTTATAATCATACCGTATTTTTTGGACTATAAGGTGCATTTTGAAATCCTTTAGTTTTCTCAAAAATCGACAATGTGCCTTATAATCCGGTGTGCCTTATGTATTAATTCTGGTTGTGCTTACTCACCTCGAACCAATTTTATGTGGTATACGGCGCTCAGAAATCTGCCAAAATGTTGTAGTACGACTTTGGTAAAGTCGGAGCATTACAGCTACTGTAGTCAAGAGCCTTGCGGAGTAAAGCTCAATTTACGGTCCTTAATCTGACAGAAGATGAGCGCATCAGTGCACAAGGAACGAGCAGTTTTTTTCAGCACTTATAGTTTATGCAAATTAGCCATGTGGTTTTAAATTTCATTTCTATAAACACATTATTACTCAAGGTATATTCGAGTCCTCCTCATAGGAAATAGAAAAACAAACTTAAATTGTCCACCCAGAAAGACAGGGAAGCAACACCGGCTGAATTACATCTGCCAATGGATTGTGAACGCCTGGGCTAAGGGATCAGTCTCAAGTGTCGTCCGTTTGTTTCGCTTAATGCGCCTTATAACCCGCTGCGCCTTATGTATGAAAATAGACAAGAGAATTCAACATTATTGATATTGCGCTTTTATAATCTGGCGCGCCTTATAGTCCAAAAAATACGTCAATTTAAAGCTCACAATAGTCAGTTTAGCATAATATAGGACTTTTAACATGCTGTTGTAATAATTTTCCCCTTCTCTGATGTAGGATTACTGGACTATGACTTGACACATGCTGTAGTTACAATAAACGCAATAACTCCCAGATTTACGATACTTATAAAACCTGCCATAAAATACTGCTCTCATCCCCCACATGAAAACACCCTTAAACCTATGGCTACTAATAATGACAATTTATGGGCTCGCATTTCACCGTCTCCCCGTCCTCCAAAAGGCATGAATAACCCCTGTTAGCATACACTTTACCTAGCGCTAAATGTCACTGACAGAAAAGTGCTCTGAATTGCAGGAGATATTGGCGTTAGCTTTAGCTCCACTCCAATTAAACACCATTCTATTGTTCCCCAGACACTTTCATGCAGAAAGCCTGCCTCAATGCACACAACGTAATTACGAAACCCGCTCTGACCCCTCCTCTTCACTATGCAGGTCATGTGCGCGTATACTGCTCAACAGTCAAGATCTGTTAGTCCCCGGGGAGTTCTAATGTGGTGGAATTATCCTAAACATGGGAAAAATTCAACTACACATAAATTGTCACCGATGTCAAGTACAATATGGTGGGTACATTTGACGACGTTAATTGCTGAACATTCTTCCGTCGGCATGCATGCATAGGGTGACTACATTTTCAATATTCTAAACTGGGACACACCGCGGTTGGGACTGTTGGTATAAATAAAATTGTGAAAAGAGGACCACATTATTTTTTGCTTTATTGTCATTAGCAAACATGGTTTTGTGTATTTTGGTTGAACAAATGAAAATGTATGCTCCTCTTTTTGTTGGCGAGAATCTGATTACCGTATTTTTTGGACTATAAGGTGCACTTAAAATGCTTTAATTTTCTCAAAAATCAACAGTGTGCCTCATAATCTGGTATAATTCTGGTTGTGCTTACTGACCTCAGACCGATTTTATGTTGTACATGGCGCTCTGTCAAAATATTTTAGTATGACTTTGGTAAACTATGAAATAGAGATCTGTGCGGGACAGAATTTTCAGTCAGGCTCCCACCCGCACCCGCAAAGAATGTGGAAAGAAATTGTCTAAATTCGCGTGAGATTAGACCACATCCTCAAGTTTAGGCTGCTTAAAATGTTTCTATTCATGCCAAATAAAATATCCAGCACAAATGATGCATGATAGACATACATTAGTCATTTGTATATTTTACTTTACATTCATATTTAGTTTGCGGGACTGTAGTTTATCATCCCACATTCAAGCTCCCGCCCGTGCCCGCAATTAGCTTTCAAAATGTGTCCCATGCTGCACTGTTTTGCGTCGGGTCTCGCGGGAGCCGGGCTCTACTATGAAGCTGCACCGTTTGATGGATTGTCAGAGCATTACGGCTACTGTAGTCAGGAGCCTCGCGGAGTAAAGCACATTCACCAAGACAGGGAGGCAATACCAGGTGTGTTACGCCACGATCTGCCAATGGTTTATTTCGCATAATGTGCATTATAATCCAGTGCACCTTATGTATGAAAATAAATGAGAGAAATCAACATTACTGATATTGCGCCTTATAATCTGGTATGCCTTATAGTTTGAAAAATATAGTAGTGAAAGACTGTATGTGTCCTATTTTAGTCCTGGTTTAGTCCTGATGTTGTCCTGGTTTAGATCAAATTGGTCAAAAAATAGGGACATCTGGAACATTTCTTGTATAAATTTGCTGGGACAGGGGACACAGGGCTCAAAACTGTGACTGTCCCGGGTAAATAAGGACATCTGGTCACCCTGTGCATGCATAAACTCCCAGCATTACTGCAAAGATTGGCTCTGCAGTAGCGGCATGTACATATTTATAATCCGCATGATGGCACAACCTAAATTCTGTCCTGGTTTAGTCCTGGTTTAGTCCTAGACTATTAGGCTGTCGGACTAATGGGCTGACCCCGATTTATCACGGGCACAGGCCTGTAATAAAATGGGTGGAATGTCAACGGGTCCGAATGAGTGTGGATTTAATTTAGATATAATCAGTGTTGGGGAGTAACAGATTACATGTACCGGAGTTACATAATCAGAGTACAGATTATGAGTAACTGTATTCAGTTACAGTTACTGTTTCAATGTGTGGTAATTGGATTACAGTTACTTGGTTGAAATAAATGGATTACACAACGGTATTTTCCTGTTTTTACATTTTGGGCTATTCCCTTTTCTTTTCTTTTTTGTTTGTTTGTTTGTTTGGTAATTCCACTCATTTCCAGACATTAAACCAGGTCTAAACCAGGTGTAAATTAGGTCTAAACCAGGACTAAACCAGGATTAAACCAGGACTAAAACCAGGTCTAAACCACATCTAAACCAGGTCTAAACCAGGTCTAAACCAGGACTAAAACCAGGTCTAAACCACATCTAAACCAGGTCTAAACCAGGTCTAAACCAGGACTAACACCAGGTCTAAAAGCAGGTCTAAACACATCTAATCCAGGTCTAAACCAGATCTAAATCAGGACTAAACTAGGACTAAACCAGGTCGAAACCAGGTCTAAAACTGTACTAAACTAGGACTAAACCAGGTCTAAACCAGGTCTAAAACAGGATTTAACAGGACTAAACCAGGCTGCGCAGACCGTGTCTCCTTCTATCAATAATATTTTTAATATGGTTAAGTAAAGTCTGGGCTTTTCAGTTTCTTTTAGCAGACAAAACATCTTAAGTGAAGATATTCTGGTCTTTGCTTCTCTACAGCAAATCAAGTAATCCAAAGTATTCAGATTACGTTACTCACTTTAAGTAATTTAATAGATTACGTTACAAACTACATTTTGGGGTATGTAATCTGTAATCAGTAAGGGAATACATTTTAAAAGTCACCTTCCCAACACTGGATATAATCATGGATTAACAGGCGGGTGTGGTGCTGTAATGGACTCGTGCAGGATGCTGTATGACATCACAATGGGGAGTTATAATGTGGCAGAATTATCCTAAACAGGAGAAAAATCTAACTATGAGTTCTAGCTAAATTGTCATCGATGTCAAATACAATATGCTGGCTACATCTGATGCTGCTTGTTAGCCATATTCACGACTGACTTCCCTGCTGACTATAGCAAACCAAGCGGAAACCCACTTCAGCATCACTCAAAGTATGGAGGTAGAAAATATGCGCCCCATAATAGCCCTGTTACTGTTGTTTTGTTTTTCGCCGCCCGGTATCATTACTATATAATTTATTATGATGAATAGTAGCTACAATACAATGCAATGGCTGGCAGTGGTACAGAATAACCTTAGGCTTAGAGATGTGAGTGTGTGTGGGGTGTGAGAAGTCATTAGCGTGTCTCTCTAACGCTGTGAAAATAGCAGAGAGGCTGTTATACCAGGCACAAATTGAAAAATGGAGGTATTAAGGCTCAAACCGGTGTCTCATTGGTTTATATGATGGCAGTAAAAGTACAGACATACAGGACAGCGGGGCTAATGTGTCCCTGTAGGAATGTGAATCTAAAGGTATAAAGTTAATGGCAGGATAATTCCAGACTGCTGCTGACATAGGCTAAAAGCAAAGGACATGTTACAAGATAATTGTATGCAGTTGCTATCTGGAGTTAGAGAGTTCATGTTTTTAAAGAGACTGAAAGCTGGTTCAGAAGGTTGTGAAATTATCTGCAAACTGAAGGAAAAATACTAAATTGATTCAAACAGCACATTTCCAGAATCCTGAGATCAATACAAGCATTCATAGTCCTTTAGGAGTCTGATTTTCAACAAAAAAGGTGAGAGTGAAAAAAATAGTATAGTGACTAGTGTTTGACTAATGTAAACTGAAAGGGACATGCGGCACAAATCAGCCTATTGTAATTCCAGCTAATCAGCTCTTGGTCAAATTGTGTTAAAACAAAGATCAGATTAAAGTGTAATTTGAGTAACCGAGCTTCAGAGCAGAGCCTCCAGTTAACTTCACCCCTAATAGTCTTTATCTGACAATCCAAAATAGTCTTCTCTGAGCGCTCAAAAATGCTCTGCTCATATTTTGCCTGTTTAGTTGTGTCACAGATAATCTATCTCCTCCTATTTTAACACCATAAACCATCACCAGACTCTTCTGTGATCAAAGTGTGTTCACAACAATCAGATTTGTTTAGTTTTTGTTCATTCCCGTTGCTGACAGTAGAGGGAGCTCCAATGCTTAAATACCTCACTGGAAACAGGTGAGGTAGATACACAGACAGGTAAATATACACTGATAATCTATATAGCTATAGTAGTATATTTTAAGTTAGAAAATGGAAAATACTTATCCCGAGGTGACCAAAAGTATGTCTAAAAGAGTATGCCACGAGAATGCATAATATGTTTTTTTTAAGTGTTGCAAGCCAGACTCATTCACTTTATCAAGGAGTTGGGTGCTTTTCTTATTTTGATATCTTGAGCAGAGAAGAACATCTGTCAAAAATATTTACCCTAGATTTTAATGAAATGTATTTAATTTTATTGTGCAAGTAGAATTTCAAAGGTTATATTATTAACCTACATGCAAATTCATGGAGATGGGTAACCTCTTCTCAAAAGCTGTGTCTAAAATGGGACTTGCTTCATGCACTTGTTTGATGGTGAAGTTCTCACTAATGAGTGCCCCATGTTGTCTGAGGTTCAAAGACAGTCTGATCTGACTACTCTCCGGAACACATCTTGAATCACACAAACAAAAAGTGTGAGACAATTACTGTATGTTCAGTGTAAACAAGATCTTTGTTTCATTAGTGGCACATGTGTGAGCAGCTCAGGTATGGGTCATGATGCTGCAGTACTCTGGGGATATTCGTACAGTGTGCTCTCACAGACTCTGTTTGAGAGCAAGATAAAAACTAAATGTGTAAGTATTAAGACAATCCAATAGACATTATCACCATTAGGTTTAACTGAGTGGCAGCAATAGCAAAAAAGAGAGAAAAGTGCATATGAAGGTTTTTAGCACAAACCCCAAATGAGTTCTTAACAAAAATATATGGAAGATGGAAAAACAGTCTCTCTTATGTTTAGAGGCCATTTCTTAAAAATGCAAATCCAGATTCATTTTGGCTGCTTAATTAAGAGTGAGAAGTCTCTTTGTATCTTCCTAAAGTGGGAGTTGTGAACATTTTCTAAGAAAATATTCATGAATGAGGCTTCATGTTACCAACCAAGGGTCCATGGACAATGCACTTAATCTACTGAATGCCACATGTGAATAGAGCCTTGATGTGAATTGCTTTGAGTGCCTATAGAAAATCACAACATCAATACCGCCATTTGCAATTGCAACAAATAAATAAATAAAATCAATACATGAGATGTGAAATAAATGGAAATGTGACACTCACGTGGCTTGTGCTTGGAGAGTGTCACTGCCTGATTTGGATCCATACACTGTTTTTCAAACTGCGCATACCCAGATGCTTTGGCACAAGTTGCTATAGTAACCATACTTTGGACAAACCAAATTATTCAGATGAATTTTATAAAATTTACTCTTGGAGAATATAATGTTGTATTGATTAATACTTGCTCAAGGTCTGTGAAAATTAGCTGACAGACTGTCAGACTTCACAAGCTTAGAAATATGAAGGTTGGAGATGTGACACTCACATTGTGCTTGGTGAGGTTGGAGATGTGACACTCACATTGTGCTTGGTGAGGTTGGAGATGTGACACTCACATTGTGCTTGGTGAGGTTGGAGATGTGACACTCACATTGTGCTTGGTGAGGTTGGAGATGTGACACTCACATTGTGCTTGGTGAGGTTGGAGATGTTGCTGGCGATGGCCTGGAGCCAGTCCAAGCAGTCGTCTGTGGTTTGGAACTGAATGACTCCGGAGCACACCCCGTCCACGGCTATGACCTGGAAGGCATTTTTCCTAAGAAAAAGAAGCCAAAGATAGAAACTACATTTAGCCACAAGAGCTTATGAATGTTTTCATTGTAACAAATCGCTCCCAGAGGAGGCCGGTAACAATCGCTTGCTGTGTCATCTTTTCTACCACTGTTTTACGGTTTTGTGTAAGGTCAAACTACATTTCCATATAAAAGATGAGCGTTGTATTTTCAAAGTTTCAAAACTTACTTTCCTTTGAGACTCAGCTATTTTTAGAAGTTTAAAAAGACAAGCAAAGAAGCCTCTTTTGTGTGACCCAAACAAAGAAGTGTTTAATTAAACGTACCCATGGTTCAAACTCCCAACATTTTAAGATGCTATTCTCCGACACCATTGTGTTCTTCTTCAGAATTAAACCGTGTCTTTTTTTCTGCTCATCCACTTTAAGAAAATTAATGCAAAATCAGACTGCACTTTGACACAATGAATAATAAAAAAATAAGCAATACGCAATGTAACACCAACTTGCAACTATCCACAAATCTATTTTCAAGAAATTAGTGGCAATTTGGATAAAGATTGTAAATGTAAATAAAAACTGAAAAGACCTTGCTAGGTAACTTCTATAGTCCAACTATTTAAAATGTGTTGTTTTAAATATTTCCTATTCCTCCTTCTGACACAGTTTTAATAAAATTTTAATTATTCATCAGAAATGCCTTTAAGGTGAAAGAAATAATTTGCGGCACATATATTGAAAAAATCCAGTGAGGAAAAAAATAAGATTTAATTAAAAAGACACTGTTTACACTGTTCTTATGAGCCAAAGGTGCTAATAACAAACTCACAAATGCTCTTATCTAAAGTGACATTATAGTCCTCACTTCCATTATCCAGTCTGAGCATCCTAATTATTCACAATGAGTGTATAAGCAGATTTAACAACTGTCAGAGGCCACAGCGAAGTTTTGTGTCACGGTAATGATAACAACTAGCATGCTAACAGTACACTTCTTGATTCTTGGACGATAAAAACGCTTTTGTAATTAGATGAGGACAATACACAGCGGTTTTATTTTGACCTCAAGATCTGCTTTTACAATATAACGCTACGCTCAGACTGCAGCCTGAAGTGACCCAAATCCAGTTTTTTCACTCCAAACCTCTATCCGATCTTTTTAATGACAGTCTGAACGACATAGATCCGATTTTTTCAAATGCGACCCAGGCCACTTGGATATGTGCTCCTAAAACTGATACATATCCAATCTTTTGACATGTGACTTCAGTCTGAACCACCAGGTCGCATTCATTCCACCTACAAGTCAGGCTCGGAGTCTAGTCAACGGAGGGAAAGCGTTGTTAATATTTGGGGAAATCGATGTATTCAGGCCAAATTGGAGAGGTCTTATCAGAACGGGGCGGTTTTTGAAATGATTGCCAAAGAAATGTCCGAATGCTGCTACAGGTGGTTCTGGCTCCAATGTCAACAAGAAATAAAGAGCCTGTGAGCCAAATACAAGGAAGATAAAGACTCAAACAAACGAAGCAACCGTGGACTTGTAACGTGTTCATTTTACGAAGAGCTGGACCATATTTTGGGAGACAAGCCCAGCATTTAGGTGACTTCTGTAAACACTGAGCGCCCTCGCTGCGTGTGACATCGTCGTGTCATCCAATGCGCATGCGGGACACTTTTTGGGTGTTTAAAGTTCACACTGGAGATCATATACAAGTCACATTTAATTGGAAATGTGAACGACCTCGCCAAAAAACACCAAACTGAGCATTAAGCCCTGCAGTCTGAACGTAGCCGAACTGTAATGGGACAAGACAAATATTGCTCAGATATATGGAGAAAAAAATCAGGTACAGCCACTTTCGTAAACTGTCCACCTATAAACGCTGCAGTTGTTCTATCCATTTTAAACTGGAACTAAACACACATTTTCATACCATTGTCTATAGTTCCTTTTGTGCAGACTAGGTAGATTTGCAGCTTTCTGGTCAAAAATGTATAAAAATTTGTTTTTTGCTGCCTCCAGTGGCAGTGATTTCCAGTAGTTGGTGACATCATGCAGCACTGCCCTGATTACAGTCAGAGTTTGAAGTCTGTATACCTGTGAGACCAATCACAGTGCCCCTTATACCTCCAGACCCCGCCCCTCCTCCTCTCTCACTTGTACTTTTAGTCCTCCAGGCACTGCCCAGTTTAGCCGCTCTATTTGAAACTTGGGCATGCTTGAGTTTAGGTGTTTTGTCCCACTTTAAGTATGCATTTTACCCAGAATGCATTGCTCACCTGCAGACGTCTGAGCCCGGCATGTACTGGGATAAGCGTGAGTGGAGCAGGGGGATGAGGCGCAGGTCTACCCATCTCTTCTCCCAGCGCAGGCCTGGGGAGGTGGGCCACGACGAGCAAGACAGAGTGTCCTGTAGCAGACAACAGGAGATCTTAACCTGGACGATTTCACATGTCACATTTTCTACTCACCCAGGGGAGAGGTCCGAGCCTGTGGTGTAGGTGCTTCATTCATCTACATGCAGTGAAGGGTTGAAGGATGGCTTGAACTTTTTGAGCTCATTTTTAAATTCTAGCTGTAGTTTATCAAGGCATGCCATAATATTTAAGGGGAGACACTACAGGCAATACTCATCTTTTTAATTTAGTTTTTGGTCAGTTTGGTTGGTACTACCGTATTTTCCGCACTTAAAAGCCTTTAATTTCATCAAAAAACCACTGTGCGCTTTATAATCCAGAGCGCCTTATATATGAATTTATTGGGGTGTCTTAGTACGACTTTAGTAAACTACAAAGCCGCACCACTTCAGCATTATGGCTACCGTAGTCAGGAGCATCGTGGAGTAATACATACTGTGATTCCTTTTAATATCAAAATGCACCTGTCAAGAGACACAGTTACGACCCCGACTTTAAACTCAAGGCTATTATAAAATTGAACTTTTTTTTTTTTTAGTTTTATTTATTTAAAAGGGACAATGCATATTCATGAACATATACTTGTAAATACGCCAGAATTAGCACAAAGGCTACTTTTCATCTGTAGTCCCTGGCAGGTCAGAGAGATAGAGACATAAAACATAAAACAGAACATAAAACGCGTCACAATAGACAAACACACAAGCATGACATACAACACTGACATTTACATAGGACCATAACATTAGTGGTTACAGATCTGGTTTCTTTTAAGCTCTTCTCTTCTCTTAAGCAACTGCGAGTTGCGTGGGAGCAGTGGATGTAAGAAGGTGAACACACATTCACCAAGACAGGGAGACAGCGCAGAGCGACTTACGCCACGATCTGCCAACGGATCGTGGACGCCCGAGCTAAGGATCAGTATCAACTGTGGTCCGAACTTTCACCAAGACCGGGTAACAGTAACAACACTGACTCGGATAATGATGAGGGATGAGGATTTTTTTTTTGCATGTTACAACTGAACAAAGTTGACGTGTTAAATAAAGTTTGACTGACTTATCTAACTGTTGTGTTTCGTTTAATGCGCCTTATAGTCCGGTGCGGTTTATATGTGAAAAAAGTTTGAAAATAGACCATTCAGTGACAGAATGCCTTATAGTGCGTAAAATACGGTACATCATTTGTTATAACTGAAAGATGTTTTAATATTTACTTTAATCAACTCTTAATTTTAAAAGCTGTTTACTCAAAATGCATTTTTCCCCATAGGGACAAGGATCAGTATTTAAAATAGCACCTACATACACCAAACTATTTTGTATTTACACAAGATTTTGATGAAATGTGTAGAAAAATGTTTTGATATGTAATTCCAAGTCTAATTTATTGAAAAGTTTAACTAAAAAATAGAGTAAGATTAAAATTTTCAGGCATCAATACATGAGAAAAAACTTATAATACATTTTTTTTTCTTATACTTATGTAAGAGAAGTTTCAAATTAATATCTCTAATTAAGATTATTTCCTGTTCACCTACAGCAGCAGAGAATTATAATTATAAAGCAGCAATTTCTCTATCTTTCTTTTGGTTCAGTAACATTCATATTGAGAAAATATGAGATTTATAAACATGTTTCTTCTAACTTGATTAACGAATTACTATTTTTATAATGTATTAAATGAAATATTCTATTAACTGTGAGGAAATTTATTACTGTTATTATCTTAACCTCATTAACATTTATATATCGCAAAGAAAATTATGAGCACAATGACATGAATGATGCCAATTTATAATATTTGTACATGAAAAGCTGTTGACAAAGTATGAGGTATTAGCAGAATTGTGAATTACAAAAGGTGACATTAAAATAGAAGTGTTACTAGCGCTCGCAAAAGCTCTACAAATAACAATAGATAACAAGATAATAAGTTTCTCATTTTGATTTATTGCCATCTCAAAGCTCTTTTCATGGTTCCTAAAACACTTCAATTCATTCTTGTCTAGTTTTGTCAATATTCTTTTTTTGTGTCGCAGAAGAGCAATGAAAAACTGTCCATGTTTCTCACTCATAATTACATACTCAATTATTTGTTGAGCCATATCACATTTGCCTGTAAAAAGATTTCTCTCAGTGTGAACAGTAACTTTTCTGGAGGACATTCTGCCGTCTGATTGTCTCCATGGAGATGTGATTGTGTTGACAAAAAGGCTCTTCACTATGTACATTAAAGGGCCCATATTACGCTATTTAAGCAAGGCCGGGCCTGGTTAGTACTTGGATGGGAGACTGCTGGGAAAATCAGGTGCCACAGGGGGGCGCCAGTCACAAAATCTCTTGTTGTGTCATTAGGCAAGACACTTCACCCACATTGCCCAGTATGAAAGTGGAGTGTGCGTGAGTGATAGTGGTGGTCGGAGGGACCGATGGCGCCGATTGGCCTGGCAGCTGCGCTTCCATCAGTATGTCCCAGGGCAGCTGTGGCTACAATAGTATTTTACCATCACCAGGTGTGGAGAGAAAAGAATAATGAATCTATAATGCACTGTAAAGCGTCTTTGTGACATATGTCTGTGAAAAGCACTATATAAATAAAAACGTACTTACTTACTATTTTCTAATCTCTGTTATCATGTTGTTTCCTTATCAAAAACAGACCTGGAGTTGTGTGTTGTTTCATTCACACATTTAGCACACAAACCTTGCATATTTAGACTGAGTTCTCTTAAACAAAAAACACTCTGTTCCACCTTGTGATGTCATGTGGTAATACAGGAAGTGTTCCACGGTGTTTTTAAATGCCATACATCTTCACTGGAATTTCAGACCTGGAATTGTAATGGTTGTAAAATAAGACAATTTAAAAATTATATAAATTTACACTACAATATTATTATTAATAATAATAATAAATAATAATAATGCATCAGTTTATATAGTGCTTTTTTGGACACTCAAAGACACTTTACAGAGCATTATTCATTCACTCCATACCCGGTGATGGTTAGCTACTACTATAGCCACAACTGCCCTGACAGAAGCAGATTGACGGAAGTGAGGCTGTCAGTCTGCGCCATTGGTCCCTCTGACCACCACCATCACTCACACACACACCACTTTCATACTAGGCAATGAGGGTGAAGTGCCTTACCTAAGGACACAGCAACAGTTTTTGTGACTGGTGTCCCACTGTGGCTCCTGATTTTCCCAGTGTCTCCCATCACAGTACTAACCAGGCCCGGCCCTGCTGAGCTTCTGAGATCTGACGGGATCAAACTTTAGGGACGGGGCTTTATTACTGTTAAATATAGAATTCGCAATAGGATTTATTTTAAAAGGTAATTTCATTTTATTGGTGCATGATTATTATTTATATTGCATGGTTATATTATATTATACTGTTTTCTGATGTTGGAGAAAGATTTGGGTTTTTATGAAGCATATCCAGTCCTGTAAACAGCAGGGGGAGCTCCAGTTCGGTCTTGGGTCATTAAAACCACTGGCTTAAGACCTGAACAACAGCTCTTTTATTTTCTCAAGTTTTATCCTCCTTTTTCAGGTAATTATGTGCTTTAGGTGTACCAAGTGTGTAAAAAAAGTTACATTATAATTAATATTTGTCATTAAAACCACTGACCAGAGACCTGAACAACAGCTCTTTTATTTACTACCCCTTTTTCAGGGGGATAACTCGTGGTCGTAACATAATTGCCAATCTCTACAAATGAACACTATCTCTTCATGACATCATAAGGTGGAACAGAGCATTTTGAGCTTTGGAAGACTAATAATAAAGAGTTAATCAAACATGTGTGAATAAAACAAAACACAACTTCTGGAATGTTTGATTAGTACTACTGTTACTACTGCTATAAGTACTAAGTGCTATAAGTACTACTGCTACTAATAGTACTACTACTACTGCTACTACTATTACTACTACTGTTACTACTGTTACTGTTACTAAATGGTAAATGGTCACATTTTTTTATAGCTCTTTTCCAGTCTCAAGGCACTTTACATCAAGGAACCACTCACCCATTCACACACACATTTATACTCCAGTGTATACAGACACTAGGGGTGAGGTGGGTTAAGTGTCTTGCCCAAGGACACACTAACATCATTCATCTGTGGGAGCTGGAATCGCACCACCAATCTATACTACCACCACTACTGCCACTACTGCAACAGTTACTACAGTTACTACTACTATTATTGTTGCTACTAATGCTGCTACTACTACTACAACTACTACTTCTTGTATATAGGACATACCGTATTGTTGGGGTGGTAGTTCAAGTGCAGTCCGCTGTCACACAGAGGAGAGGAGGTTCCACTGCTCTGGTCACTGGGAATACCTGTAAGAACACACAGCAAACCAATCATATGAGACTCCCCCTCAGACCTCAGTATTATTACACTGCCCCATCTCTCCATCTGAGTCTCTCTGCTGCTGCCAACACTGGCCTATATTCTTCTGCTATCTATTCACTAAACCACAAGGACTCACGCCTTCTTTATTTCCATGCAAAAACACTGCTTTCTGTTCCAAATTAAGAGGCCAGTTTAATGAGTGTTTTGACAGTGTGTCCCCTCGGGTAAGAATCTCCAGGACGACCACAAAAATACAGACAGGTTCATTATTTAGCTTTCTGTGACAGCTTATTTGGGTCGGATAAAGAAAACATCGGAAAACATTTTATCAAATCATTATAATGCTTAATTATAAATCTTGTCAAAGTATAACAACGTCTAAAAGGATGACAACATCCACAAACTCTCACCAAGGCATTTTAACAAGGGATGCACCGATTCAGTCTTTTCTGTTCCGATACCGATACTGATACTTTGACTTTAAGCATCTGCTGATACCTGATATCAACTGATGCTAGGGCAGAGACTGAAAATACAATACATTTCCTTAATATAAATGGTTAAACATTACTAAATCATTTAAAGCAACTACAGAACAGCTTTGAAAAACAAAAGTTCAATAACATGATGTGTTTTGGGCCAACATCGTCCAGTAAATCATCATATTACACCAGTTTATAGACTCAAAATTGGATATTCATTGAATCGATATCTTGGAACCAATATTTGATCCATCTTATATTTCTATATCAGTATTGTATCGGTGCAGCTCTAATTCGAACTATGTTGCAGTGTTTTGGATGTAGCCTGGACAGACAAGACTATATTCCTATTATACATAAAATCAATGTGTATTCTTATCAGTCTATTAAAGGAAGCATATGTAAGATTTAGATCTTTAATTTAAAACATGACCTATCTGTGTCCCCATGTACAAAGTAAACACGTTCAAATCAAATACAGCGTTTACTGATAATGTTTGTAATGCTGATTTATAATTACAAAATCGTTGGGGATGATGGCCATGTTGTTTATGTTGTTCAAAATGATTATCCAAACAGGAAGCAGAATGAACCTCGTATGAGTTTCAATGCTGAAATCCACTTGGTTTAAAGCAGGGGTCTCCAACCTGTAGCTCTAACCCCTTTACAAGTAGCTCACCAAGGGATTTATTTATTTATTTATTTTGCACATATAACATGACAATAAAAAGAAATACACTAGATAAAAAGTAGGTGCCGGAAGAGGCAAAAAACCCAATAGGGCTTATATTAAAGCCTCAACCTTATGAATACATAAAACATTTTACATTATCATTGTGCATAAAAATGTTTTCTAGAAAAGTAACATTTAAACATCATGGATTAAATTCTTTTGATTCAAACATGGATTAAAACACAATGAAACATCCACAATTGAAAGATTATCAAACATTAGCATGAAATATCAAACATTTCCTCAAACTCTTTTTAAACAACGCCTCTGATCTGCGTCACTAACCAGATGTGAAAACTGGCTCCAGAATTTACAGCCTCTGTATCGTAGCAAAACTGAGCTCTTGATGTGACACATTTTGGAACATGAAAATTATGAATTTGATGAGTTTTGTATCTATGAATCTCTGCATTGGTTTTAAAATAAAATGTGAAATGTTCGGGGATCGTTGTTGAATTGTAAAGAATTTAATACATAAAAATACAAATTTGATAAATATTAATCCTGTAAGTATTAAGAATGTTAAGTTTGGTGAATAAATGAGCAGACGATGTTAGTGGCATAGAATGAGTTGCAATTCAAACAAAGCGTTTTTGCACCAATAATACTTATATTTATATTTTGGATTTTGAAATGATACCACTGTGCTGAATAACAAAAATTTGGTTAATTACATGCCTATTATCATTGTAAATGTATAATTTTGAAGCCCAAATTTGAGCACTAACAAATGGATAATGGTTTATGTTTTATGGGTGTCTAACTGCACCAAAGGCTTGTGCCCTCTTTCTTATAATCTTATGTAATATAATAAGTGGCTGTCTGGCATTTTTGTTTTGTAAAGGGAGCTCACCAGAGGAAAAAGGTTGGAGACCCCTGGTTTAAACCTTAAATGTCTCTCTCTGATCTGAATGGTCACTACCTAAACTCACCTGCAGCCTATCATTAACCAGTGCTAGAGCCTCTGCAGCTCAGTGAGGGAATTCTGGAGGTTCTGAGCTGTCCACAGACTGAGCATGTCAAAACTTTATGTGTAACCCAGGTTCTCTTGTGACTGCTGTACTTGAAAGCTAGAAGATCAAAGGCTACACACAGTTTCATTAAGTTCCAATGGGCAGAATTAGTGGTATTAACCAATCCGAGTAATACATGGTGTACATTGTGTGAAACTATGATGATAATGATACCTTGCATGCATATAAAATCAGTGCCTAGACCTGTACTCCGATCAATACTTACTTCAATATTCAGCCTTCTGAGTATGTTATCATTTTCCTTTCATGAACCTACACATATTCTGACATTTTAACCAGTCCCACAGGAATTAACACGACCTTCAAAAGTCTCACACATGAAATGAAAATTCTAAGAAAGTTTACAGCTGCATGGAGACGGCTGTGTGTGTGTCCACTGTGGATACATGTGAGACCTGCGTCATCAAGCGGACCTGTGTACAACACAATATATAATAGATGAAGAAAAACACAGCAGCTATAGGAGGTACACAGAGAGATGGGGCTTAAGGTTCTTTCATGGGATCTGAAGCTTTTGTATCTGTTTGTTTCAAAGAGCATTTCTAAAGATGGGTGTTTTTCTTTATCAATATGTAGGACAAGTAACTAACTATAAATACTGGTACTCACATTTCTAGTATAGAGAAGGTTTTGGCGGAAGTTGTACTTTTTTTGAGCAGGATGTACTTGAACTTACATTGATATATTGATTATGGTTATAGAATTTTAATCAGTTATATTTAAAATAATAGGAATAACTGAGTACACGACTCACACGACTCACAGCTATCTCTTCTCCTTTCTGTAAATTAAAAGACACATATGCTTTAAATAGATCAGTTAATTTAGTTTTGTGTATAGGGCTGGTTTAAACTTGTGCAAGTACAAGTATTTGTGTAAAGTAGTAACTTCTACTTTCATTAGTATTCTTCATGTGTACTTTATACTTTTATTTTAAGGTTCTATATTATGTAAAACTCACTTTTTTTCATGTTTTGGGTGGTCCTGCGACTTACACCGCTGTGACTTATATATTATATATTTTCACACTGACAGCCTCCAGAAAGCTCTAGTCTTGTGTGTCAGTATCTGCTGCTCCTATTACTCCTGTACCACTGTCACTTCACTCTGTGCATGTCTCCAGCAGAAAGAGCCTCTGTCCTGCTGCAAGTAGTGAAATATGCAGCTGAAAATGGTAATTAATCAGCAGAAAGAAAGTTTGGAGTGAGCAAGAAACTTGTGAGGGACTGGCGAAAGGCGGGGAGAGAGAACACAGCTTCACGGTAACTGGGAGGGTGCACCATGCAACTTTCCTGCAAGTCACTGGATGGACCGACAAAGCCTGGACTTCAGTGACACCGAAACCATCCTGTCGGGATTCAGAAAGGCCGGAATAATTCTAACTGATGCTGAGTCTGACAACAGCTACACAGAGGAGGTAAAGGGACTCTGTTTACCTCTGGAGGTTGCAGAGTTGCTCAGAAGTGACCCTGAGTATGAAGAATTCAATGGATTTAGTGAGTTGGAGTGAGATGGAGAGTTTGGTAAACCTGTTCTCTTCTGTTGTTGTATACTATAGTTTTCTCAGTAACTGTTCATATGTGACGTTAACAGCCTGTTGTTCTCTGTTCCCCCAAAAAGTGCGACTTATAGTCCGGTGCGACTTATATGTTTTTTCTTCTTCATTATGCATTTTTTGGCTGGTGCGACTTATACTTTGGAGCGACTTCTAGTCTTAAAATACGGTACACATATCTAAATCTTTATTAGTCTCCTATTAGTTCCTACATCTCTAAAGCTCAAAATGCTTTGTTCTACCTCATGATGTCATGTAGTGGAAGTTTTCAGGTTAACAGATACCATTTACATTTAGTTCAGTAGAGTTTGGTAATTCCAGGGCTGAAATGATCCAAATGATGCTAGTGAAGGTGTATGCAGGATTTGTCTGTGTGACAGAAGCTCAAATTAATCACAGAGACAAATGGGGATCCATTTAACCATTCAAATTGTGTTATGTAAATACACTATTACACTAATTAAAAACAGATTGCTATTATGGTACTAAACTTTTTCATTACTTTTGTTGTTTTTTGTTTCTTGTGTTAGTTCAATCTAACTCAGGTTAAGAATCCATTGAAATGAGAAAGAAAAAGATGTGTCTCTTTTCACTTGAGTCGAACCGGAGTGTGTCTGTGAAATGTGTGAATGGATTCATTATAGATGCGACCTCCAGCACTGCACGATTCTACTATTTGTTTTAATGTGGGGTAATTTAAAGCTGATATTTTTCTCTTTACCAACGACTCCTGACCTTTCCTGTTTAATTTAATGAAAAGCACCATCTCACCGCTGCACAATTCACCCTCCAGAGTCAATAATTTTGTGCTAAGTCTATATAGTCCACCTTCAGCTTTGTCTCAATGTGACCCTGCCATTATTTTTACCTCATTAAAAGTTGCTGAAGCCCTGGGCCAATGGGGCTCGTGTTTTTACATCATGATTCCTTTAAACTTTAAGATGTTTCCAAGTTAATTTCATTCTCGCTGAATGCCTTGAAAAGTATTACTGTGAACGGGCTCACCTTTCCACAGATCTGTTCTGTGAGTAGTTCTGACGTCTAATAGCATCACCTTTATGTTTCCATGGGGATAGATAGCTTTAATGGCATACTGTGGAACATTCCAAGCACAGCAGTAATATCTCCATGGGGACAAGCAAGTGGTAGCGAGGTTGGAGCCACCTGTTACGACCCAGGAAGATGAGTCCCAACATATTTTAAAAGGACACGGAAACCAAATTAAAGTTTAGAGCTTTTTTATTTTTTCTTTCTGTGAAGATGTTTTTTAAACCCAAAAAGAAACTCTTAACCCGAACTCTTGCCCAAACCAAGAAACCAAGAAAAGTAACAACAGAAAGGTGGACCTAATGAGCTCGCCAAAAAGAACAAAAAGGGTGTGACACCAGGCCAACCCTATACAGAGCTGTAGGAGCCGGTGCAAGCATCCATAACTAAAGACCAAAAAAACCCAACAACCTAAACCCAACAGAAAAGCGAAAACAGGACAGCTGGTCCCACCAGGTCAAAACAAAAGGCTAATGGCTTACAAAAAAGTTACCCGAACGAAGGAGCAGGAGAGCCAGCAGGGCGGCTCCCGGCACGAGGCGTGCACGCTCCTGCAGTGGTGGACGAGGAGGAGGAGAGAGCCAGAGAGAGAGGCGGCGCCGGGCTCGCACATTTAAGGGCTCCTGCCGGAAATGAGTATAAAAAAAAACAACTACAAAAACATGACCAACTTACAAAAACAAAACTAGGCAGAAATGCTCCCAAAAAATATAGACAATAAAAAAAAACAGGGGAAAGTCAAAATGTGCTCAAAAGTAACACCACCTAGTGCCTCCACTCAATTTAATTTCTCTCCAGCAACTAGGCCAGGAATCAGAATACACTAGAGAACCCCCGGTACAGCACAACAGTAAACAAAGAGGTCGAGATGGATGTAGACGAAGACAGACATTCTGTGTTGGCAACGAGTCCTGAGATTGAGGATTTAAAGCCGGAACAAAGACAATGTTTGGAGAATTTTATCAAGGGGAAAGACATTATTGCCCTTCTTCCTACGGGATTTGGCACATTAAATGCATCACAGCCAAACAGCAGCAATTGGTTAAATAAGAAACGTACTCGCCTACCTTTGAGCAAACAAATACTAATGCTGTGAGGTCAGACGGTTTCTACAAAGTAAAACCGGCTAATCAGTCTAAGCAAGCGACAGACCCTCCACTAGAAAAGTTACACAGTGCACGTTTTAATTGATAGAATGAGTAATTCTTAAAATTTTGCATAACATGTGATTCCCATTAGCAAATGTAGTTTTTATTTGTTCACAAACGGTTGGTGGTCCAAATCATTCCCATCCAAACAGCCCCTACACTGTTATTTGTGATAAAGGTCAACAGGCAGAAAGAAAGAAATAAACTAGGAACTCCAACAGCTCTGGTTATGTGATCATATCAGGAGTAGTTTTCTTTTCCTTGAATCCTTTGTTACCCTAATAGTCTTTTGTATGTATATTGTATTTCACTTACAGGTACAGTCTTCGCAGAGGGGCAGTTTGAGAAAAGCTGGTGTCTTCTTCAGAAACGAAACCGTCAGAGTCACTTCTTCTCCTGCGTTCCTTAAAACCTGCACCTGGAAAACAACATGATATTAGGTATTAGGTCTGAACAATATGATGCTCTGGGGTAGACTGATGGGATTAAAATGACCAATCTTGCCAAACCTACCACTCACACACACTACACATTCATACTAGTGTGGGTGAAGTGTCTTAGCTTTTGAGACGAGACGAGATCAGGCTATGGCAAAGAGGTTTGGCCAATATGTTTTGTATTTTAATAATGAAATCATTCTAATGTTTTAATAGGCTTTTCCCACGCAATATGGTCAGTTGAATTAAACAAAAAATACAAATAACTGAATTAAAAAGCCCTCATAGGCTACAGTCAGACTGCAGCCTGAAGTGACCCAAATCTGATTTTTTGGTCCCTATGTGACCTGTACCTGATCTTTTAACGACACAGATACGATTTTTCAAATGTGACCCAGGCCACTTCGATATGTGCTCCTAAAACCGATACATATCTGATCTTTTGACGTCACTATTCTGCGCTGAAGTAGGGGAAAATTGTTAATGAACGCCGTGCCACTGAAGCGAAGCACATCACCACTCACCACTCTTGGCTACGTCTCCGCATCCACACGTTCCTTTCAACTGACTGATCCACAAAACCCCACTGCCCAAAACCTCATCCTTCTCCTTCTCAATCTCCTCCTTAAAACAAGTAAGTTGTTCATGTTCTGGCTCTGGTACGAAAGGAACTTTAAAATCTCCAGGTGCTCGATGCTGCGTCCATGTTTGGACAACTTCTGTAAACACAGAGCACGCTCGCTGCGGTTGACGTCATCGTGTCTCCAGTGCACATGCGGGACACTTTTGGGCCGTTTAATGTTCACACTGGAGTCACATACAAGTCACATTTAATTGGAAATGTGAACAACCTCGCAAAAACAAATGATTTCACAAAAAAATCGGAATTGGGCATTAAGCCCTGCAGTCTGAACGTAGCCATAGTGAAAATTATGAGTAAAAATCTCTGTTTATATTTTACCTTCCAAAAAGAGTACATGTCATTATTTTCCTATATTGATTACTGCCAATATCAATCAGTATCAACATTTTCAAAACATATTGTACAGCCTGAACACCTCCCCCAATAAACCAGACAGTAAAACCACTCTTACAGTTCTTTTGTATGAGGAAGAAAAACCTCTCCTCACATGCTCCGTACTGTATGTCACGGCCGATTCACATCACCGCTGGCCCAGATAAGGCGTCTGAGCAGTTTGTTGTGAGAAAATACTAGATACAAACTGACATCTTACCACTTCTTCATGCCGATAGCTTCGTACGTTTATTCCATTTATCTGTGAACAAAACAGCGACGCGGGTTAGTCCAAATAAGACCACTTTTTTCAATTTGAACATCCCTCCATCCCTGTGTTAGTGATTAATGAGACAGCCTAAATAACTTGTGCGGTGAGTTTATAAATGTCTCAAGTTAAATGAGGACATCTTTCTGCTATGACAGTAACGAATCACCACGACTATGACATTTTCCTTAGGCCCGAGTATATATACACTGACTATATATATGCTGTATGAATTATTTACAGGCTCTATGTTACACAGAATTGACTCCTGTGAGCTTTAAACCATATTATAATGTTGTCGCATCCATATAAACATACCTGGAGTTGTGTTTTGTTTCAGGCATACATGTTTGAGTAATCCTGCATTATTAGCCTGTCTACATCATTGTTTTCCAAAGACTGGCTCGTGATCCTCAGGTGGGCCGCAAGAGATTTTTTTGGGGTCGCCTTGTCACATATTTGAATGTAGGTCTGCACTATACAGTTGTCTACATGGATCTGTGGCCTTATCATCATTCTGGATAAGCATTTTGTCAGAATCTCCTGTCCTCAGTAGGGCCAGTGTTTTTATGCGTGTTCCTTTCACTATGACATATATGTGTGAATTGGAATTTTCTGTGCTCATTTAAGAGAAGACAAAACGCAGAAACAAACTGAATGCTGAGCCTGATATACGTGTTGCGCTCTACTTTTGCACCCCAGACTGGAATGCACTACAAAAATGCAGACAGGGCCACTTATCTCATTAGAAATGTTGAAATGTTAAGACATGTTTTGTATCATTTCTAATCTTTTTGTAATTATTTTATTAACTATTTTGTTCCAATATTGCTGGTTCAGTTGAATGTTGAAAAAAAAAAGAAATGGGCTACATTCAATGTCCAAATAAGCGACTTATGGATCCTTTTCTTGCTGCTTCAATAACTGTTTTTCAGTATTTAAAATTTGAGTAATACTAATTGTTCAGAGAGACACAATCACTCAGTCAAAATATCCTCAATAATGTTCAATAATGCTCAAATCCACCTTTATTTTGTGATTTACCAATAATGTCTATTGACTTGGGTTGTTAAAGTTTGTGACTTTTAAAATATGGGTCCCCAGACAAAAAAGTTTGGTAAACACTGGTCTACATCTCCAAAGCTGAAAATGCTTTGTTCCACCTTGCGATGTCATGATGCAGTAGTTTTCAAGTCAACAGCTACTTTTTACCTTTTGTTCAATAGAGATGGTGTATTAATGATGGTGTATTAAGTTCTGAAAACACAGTGGAGCACTTTCTGACATCACAAGGGTGAGTGTTAGGCAGGGGTGTAGTGGGCGTGGTACGCAGGGGTCCACCCACTTCTCCCGACATGAGATATAAAAAAATAACAAATATAAAATAGCTACAACTTAAATGTCAAACCGGAGCTATTGGTAAAACAACTGGCATAGACTCATGATATCTGCACTACTGACCTATAGTGACCTGAGACATGAGGCACCAGGACTGAACCACTGAACCAGGACTAAAACAGGACTAAACCAAGTCTAAACCAGGACTGAACCAGGACTAAACCAAGTCTAAACCAGGACTAAACCAGGACTAAACCAGGACTGAACCAGGACTAAACCAGGACTAAACCAGAACGGAACCAGGACTAAAACAGGACTAAACCAAGTCTAAACCAGGACTGAACCAAGACTGAACCAGGACTGAACCAGGACTGAACCAGGACTAAACCAGGACTAAACCAAGTCTAAACCAGGACTAAACCAGGACTAAACCAAGTCTAAACCAGGACTAAACCAAGTCTAAACCAGGACTAAACCAGGACCAAACAGGACTAAACCAAGTTTAAACCAGGACTAAACCAAGTCTAAACCAGGACTAAACCAGGACCAAACAGGACTAAACCAAGTTTAAACCAGTACTAAACCAAGTCTAAACCAGGACTAAACAGGACTAAACCAGAACTGAACCAGGACTAAAACAGGACTAAACCAGGACTAAACCAGGTCTAAACAAGGACTAAACCAGAACGGAACCAGGACTAAAACAAGATTGAACCAGGACTGAACCAGGACTAAAACAGAACTAAACTTGTTCTAAACCAGTTCTAAACCAGATTTAAACCAGGACTGAACCAGAACTGAACCAGGACTAAAACAGGACTAAACCAGGACTGAACCAGGATTAAACCAGAACTGAACCAGGACTAAAACAGGACTAAAACAGGACTAAACCAGGATTGAACCGGGATTAAACCAGAACTGAACCAGGACTAAAACAGGACTAAGACAGGACTAAAACAGGACTAAACTAGTTCTAAACCAGGTCTAAACCAGGTCTAAACCAGGACTGAACCAGAACTGAACCAGGACTAAAACAAGACTAAAACAGGACTAAAACAGGACTAAACTAGTTCTAAACCACTCTCGCTCTCAAGTCCAAGATTAGTCCTGATTTAGACCTAGTTTAGACCTGGTTTAGACCTGGTTTAGACCTGGTAACATCGATGACATCACAAATCGCGTACATCCACTTAAAAAATCCCAATCAGCCCAAAAATGGGTGTTAAACATGTGTGAATGAAACAAAACACAACTCCAGGTCCGTTTGTGATGAGGAAACAACATTATAACATATAATAGATCAGATGTAAGTGTAATATGAGCCCTTTAAAATACATATAGTACTTGTGGCATTTCGTATACCTGAAGGATGCCGTCGCCGATGAAAAGTAACCCGGAGAGTTCAGCTGCAAAACATAAAAGTCAAATATAGAATTCCCACATCTACGAAAAAAGAAATGATAGCTTGAAAGCAAAATCTATACCAACAAACTGTACCTTTTTGTTCCTTTGATATTTTCGAGATGACAACAGGAATCTTGTGCTCCGCTCCACCCTGGAAAGCACAGCAATTAAGCTAGAGCGGGTCCAAAGATAGAAAAATATTGGCCAGTACATCGATTCCACCATGGCGCGACTAGTGGGATGTTTGACAAGACAATGATCGATAAAGCTTGTTCAAACTTCATTTAGCAGAGTCGTTTCGTAGTGTCCGTTCGTTGTGCTAATCGTCAAAGATCTTAATTACCTTGATGCTCAGGCCAAACCCACCGATGGTCTGTCTCCGGATAGTTACTGTCCGCTCCTACAAAGAGAAACAGGGGTGTCATAATATGTTACAATGCCTATAGAAGACATCAAACCTGCAGGCAGTGTTGGGAAGGTGACTTTTAAAATGTATTCCCCTACAGATTACAGATTACACACCTCAAAATGTAGTTTGTAACGTAATCCTTTAATTTACTTAAAGTGAGTAACGTAATCTGAATACTTTGGATTACTTGATTTGCTGGTTTAGACATGGTTTAGTCCTGATTTAGTCCTGGTTTAGACCTGGTTTAGATCTGGTTTAGACATGGTTTTAGTCCTGCTTTAGTTCTGTTTTAGACCTGGTTTAGTCCTTGTTTAGACCTGGTTAGTCCTGGTTTAGTTCGGGTTTAGTCCTGGTATAGACCTGGTTTAGTCCTGGTTTAATCCTTGTTTAGACATGGATTTAGATCTGGTTTTAGACCTGGTTTAGTCCTGGTTTAGTCCTGGTTTTAGACCTGGTTTATTCCTGGTTTAGTCCTGGTTTTAGACCTGGTTTAGTCCTGGTTTAGTCCGGGTTTAGTCCTTGTTTAGACCTGGTTTAGGCCTGGTTTAGTCCTGGTTTAGTCCTTGTTTAGACCTGGTTTAGTCCTGGTTTTAGACCTGGTTTAGTCCTGGTTTAGTCCTGGTTTTAGACCTGGTTTAGTCCTGGTTTAGTCCTGGTTTTAGACCTGGTTTAGTCCTGGTTTAGTCCGGGTTTAGTCCTTGTTTAGACCTGGTTTAGACCTGGTTTAGACCTGGTTTGTCCTTGTTTAGACCTGGTTTAGTTTACCTGGTTTAGTCCTGGTTTAGTCCTGTTTAGACTGGTTTACTGGTTTAGTCTGGTTTAACTGGTTTAGACCTTTGGTTTAGACCTGGTTTAACCTGGTTTACCTGGTTTAGACCTTTTAGACTGGTTTAAGACCTGGGTTAGTTTACTGGTTTAGACTGGTTTACTGGTTTAGTCCTGGTTTAGACCTGTTAGACCTGGTTTAGACCTGGTTTAGTCCTGGTTTAGTTTAGACCTGGTTTAGTTTCCTGGTTTAGTCCTTGTTTAGACCTGGTTTAGACCTGGTTTACCTGGTTTAGACCTGGTTTAGACCTGGTGGTTTAGACCTGGTTTAGTCCTGGTTTAGTCCTGGTTTTAGACCTGTTTAGTCCTTTAGTCCGGGTTTAGTCCTTGTTTAGACCTGGTTTAGGCCTGGTTTAGTCCTGGTTTAGTCCTTGTTTAGACCTGGTTTAGTCCTGGTTTTAGACCTGGTTTAGTCCTGGTTTAGACCTGGTTTAGACCTGGTTTAGTCCTGGTTTAGTCCTGGTTTAGACCTGGTTTAGTCCTGGTTTAGTCCTGGTTTAGTCCTTGTTTAGACCTGGTTTAGACCTGGTTTAGACCTGGTTTAGTCCTTGTTTAGACCTGGTTTAGACCTGGTTTAGTCCTGGTTTAGTCCTGGTTTAGTCCTTGTTTAGACCTGGTTTAGACCTGGTTTAGTCCTGGTTTAGACCTGGTTTAGACCTGGTTTAGACCTGGTTTAGTCCTTGTTTAGACCTGGTTTAGACCTGGTTTAGTCCTTGTTTAGACCTGGTTTAGACCTGGTTTAGACCTGGTTTAGTCCTGGTTTAGACCTGGTTTAGACCTGGTTTAGACCTGGTTTAGACCTGTTTAGACCTGGTTTAGTCCTGGTTTAGTCCTGGTTTTAGACCTGGTTTAGTCCTGGTTTTAGACCTGGTTTAGTCCTGGTTTTAGACCTGGTTTAGTCCTGGTTTAGTCCGGGTTTAGTCCTTGTTTAGACCTGGTTTAGACCTGGTTTAGTCCTTGTTTAGACCTGGTTTAGACCTGGTTTAGACCTGGTTTAGTCCTTGTTTAGACCTGGTTTAGACCTGGTTTACCTGGTTTAGTCCTGGTTTAGACCTGGTTTAGACCTGGTTTAGACCTGGTTTAGACCTGGTTTAGACCTGATTTAGACCTGGTTTAGTGTCCAGCAATGAGTGGAATTACCAGAAAAAATAAAAAAAAAAGGGATATAGCCCCAAATGTGAAAAAAGGAAATTACCGCCGTGTAATCCATTTATTTCAACAAAGTAACTGTAATCCAATAACCACTCACTGAAACAGTAACTGTAACTGAATACAGTTACTCATAATTTGTACTCTGATTAAGTCACTCCGGTACATGTAATCTGTTACTCCCAACACTGCCTGCAGGGGCCCCCAAATAATTGCCCTCAGTGCCACTAATGACCGAGGCTTCAGGGCAATTAGATTTTCTCTCAATATGACAATAAATGAGAGTAGCTTACTAATAATAATCATATGTAATGGATGTAAACAAAAAAATATAATTGTACTTGCAAAAAAATAAAACTACTTTCAGTTCTGGTTACCTAGTCGGGGAACGAACTAATAAGAATAAGTTTCCAATCCACCATTATTCAAATAAATAAAGATGTGCATACGTCAAGAATAATGAGGGAAAACAAATAATAAATATATTTTTAAAAAAAAAAAAAAAAAAAAAAATGGTGCATTATAGTGAGGACCCAAAACTCAAGTTCGCCTAGGGCCTCCAAATCGCTAACTCCGCCACTGGGTTATAGAAATGTGTTTTTCTTATTTCAAGCAACATTAGATTTTGTTATTGTCGCTTTGTCTTATTTTAAGTACAGAAAGTTCCTGTTTTTCTTATCTTACGTGTAGCAAGATTAGCGTGACCAGATTTTCAAAATTAAAAACTGGGACACCACCAGTTTTGTGTTGGTTGGTAATAATAAAACTGTGAAAAGAGCACGTAATTAAGAAAACATGTTTTAAGACTAACACGTGAGTCAGCATAGTCAGATTTTTTGTGTGTTTTGGTAATTTAAGCATCCTTTTCTGTATTTTACCTAAACAAATGACAATTTATGATTCTCTTTACAGTTGGCATCGATCAAATTTGTCAAAAAAAAAAAAAAAAGAAATACCAGGGATATTTCTTATATAAAATTGGGACAAATCAGTGGTTTTGTATAAATCTGCTGGGACAGGGGACACAGCGCTCAAGACTTGGACTGTCCCGGGTAAATAGGGACATCTGCTCACCCTAAGCAAGATGTATTTTTGATTGATTGATTGATTCATTCATTTTTAATTAGAGTCTGTGCCAAGAGAGAAACAATAATCATGTATACTACATATACATTGTAAACAACAGAAGAAAAGCACATTTCTCGAAAAGGAGTGGGTAGAAGAAAAACTTATATGAACCCACCACTAGTCATGACATAGTTTAAAAATATATGTGGTTGCTTCTGTACATTGATCACACTTAACAAATATTTACATATAGCAAAATAAATTACATATAATGCAAACAAAAATATAATTTTAACCCCAAAACTTTTTTTTCCCCCCATTTTGTACTGTACACATATATATGCACATACACACATACATGCATATATACACATCTATATCTATATCTATATCTATATCTATATCTATATATATCTATATCTATTTATCTATTTTTTTTTTCTTTTCACATTTAAAGCACAAAAAATATTGTTCCATTGGTAGATCATTTTACTTGTCAAGTGAAATTTACTCAAATCATGTTAAAACTTTCTTAAACTTAGCTGGATTTTAGTTTTCGCTGTGTAGAGAAAGACAAGGTAATACTGACACTTTGCAACTGATGTCATCAACATTCCCTGGGGTTGTAATGCCAACTGTAAGCACTGCTCTGTCTGTGGCTTTATTATACCTGAATCTGAGCTTTATATTAACACAACGAAGAAGTAATTTAGCTGGAACTACAACAACAGAAGAGCTGATTTATGCTGTTAAACAAGACAATAACATTACATCAACATTAGATTTTAAACCATTTTTGCCTGTGTTTCCTAATGCGTAACATCTGAATATTTCTTCAATAGAGATGAATGTAGAGTACCCCCAGAATGATGTCACTGCAAAGTATCAATTGAATCTATCTTTGAGCCATTGTAGTGTCAAATGAATCGGAAAGACTCAAATGAAACCCATAAATTAAATCTTAAATTGAATACTTGAGCTAATGTTTAAGTCTCAAATGTCGCTCTTTTAAATTATAATTATGTCTCAGAATTTATCAAATAGCAGGTCATTCGTCAAAGTCAAAGCAATTTCATCAAAATGGTAATGAATCAAAAGGCATTTAGTCAGCCCTAAGTGGATACTTTTTCCGACCAATCAAATTCAGTTTAGTCTAATAACCATATTCATAACTTAAAATGTCAGAGGAACATATTTCTTTTTTTACATTTTAGGTTTGATTTGAGTCAAGCATTGATTTACTCGTGTCCTTCAAATTGTCAAGACATTTTCATACTACACTGATCAAACATGGAACACTTCACGGGAGCTTCATAGATACTGCAAGATAACATTAGTAAGCAAAACAACAATTTATAATCAGGAAACAAAAACATAACACATAAAAAAATTAAATGTTAGGTTAATATTATCTTTACATTCATCTGCAGGTAACTTTTTAAATTAAATCCACCACTTGCTTGATCCATGGTCATGTTTTGTTTTGCCTGGAATGTACAGTATGTAGCATTAAACTTACCGGTCTTTCATTTATTCAATTACAGGTGTCTTTATTGCTCAAAAATACCTTGAAAAGAATGTTTTCTTACTGTGAGTGAGCTTGCCTATCCACAGATCTGACTTTTAACTTTTTTGGTGTCACCTGCTTGTCTACATGGGCATAGTTTAGTGCCATACAGTGGAAAATTTCAACCGAAGCAACAGCATCTCCATGAAGACAAGCCAATACCCAACAATCCTTCAGAAAAGTTGCATAATGTACCTTTAAAGTATAGTCATAAAAGGCTCTGTACCCAATTTTTCCCCACATATTTGGGGAAACTAAGTAGCCAGGCTGGTGCTACCTAGTGCCTAGGCTCAATTTAATTTCTCTCCAGCAACTAGGTCAAGAATTGAAATACACTAGACAGTTTGCAAGAACCTCGGAAGTTGTAGACCTTGCACTGACCAATCAGCAAAGAGCTGTGAAGCCATGACGTCAAACTCAAGCGCCTGTCTGGGTCCATTTTGTGGAACAGCACAACAATAAACAAAGCGGTCGAGATGGATGTAGACGAAGACATGCATTCTGTGTTGGCAACGATTTTCGAGATCGATGATTTAAAGCCGGAACAAAGAGAATGTTTCGTGAATTTTATCAAGGGGAAAGACGTTATTGCCCTTCTTCCTACAGGATTTGGGAAAACCTGAATATACTACTTAGCCCCGTTAGCGGCGCATTACATACATCACGACCAAATAGCAGCAACTGATTAAATAAAAAAAGTACCCGCCTCCCGTCGAGCAAACGAGTCAAAGTGAAACCGGCTGATGAATCAGGCTACAAAATAAGTCCTCTCCCAGTACAAATATATTGTTGAAGTAGCTCTTAAGATCAAAATAAGTCTGCTGCGAGCTGTTTGCATCTAATTAGAAAACATTTGACATTTTCAGATAATCAGGAAGTGTGCGTTAACATGATAGTTTTATTTAGCTTTACATAGAATAACTCTGAAACACAGCAAACCTTTTAAAATCAAGTAGATCTGTTTTTCTGACCACAAAAAATCAGGTTTTGCATCTTTAAATTACACACTTTTGGTCTTTTGTTGTACTAATACTGTCTAATTTCCATCCAGTGAAGCTCTCACAGTAAAGTCCTTAGTTATTTCTGTACTGTGATGAAACCAGGCCCTTATATTCATTAGTACATTACATTTGTACATTACATTGCCTGGCACATATGTTCAAGCTCATATCGTGACACTTTGAGCACTTACAGTCTGCTCATTTTTCTGCTGGATTCGTCCCTGTAATTAGCTGATGTGTAGCGCCTGTCACTCACTAAAACCACTCTGGCATTCTCCTCTCATTAGAATTCAAGTAGAAGGACAGAACCTGGCATGTTCTGAAGGTAACATTTGCAAAGAGCTCTAGTGAAGTAGGTTTGTACCAAGTGCCATGATATAACATTATAGTATTTTTCATTTAAGAGAGCAAATTTGGACTGTTCTTGATTCGTCACTTGACTCTCCTGAGCTTCAGTTTATTTTGTAATGAACTGAACTTGTCACAAATAGACAGTATATCAAATCTGGGACCAAAGACCAAGTCAAAGGTCGAATCTGTGGAGAGACAAGCACACTCACATCAAGAATATATAACTGGATAATATCTACACTTTAAAACTACAGTATGTAACTTCTTTTGTCAAGAAATTTACTGTGGTAATTCTGTAATCCATTTTGGCGTTTTTCGTTTGCAGGTGTTTTCTTGGGTGGCATTGTTTCTCTATTTACAGTGCAGTTGAAGATGATAAATTTGTCTTTTGGCGTGTTTTTTTTAATTTTTTTATTTTTTTTGCACCTCGTTCTTTGTTTGTACCTCATTTGAACTTGTGTTTGAATTTGTGAATTTGCATCGTTTCTGTACTTGAAGCTGTTTTCTCTAACTGAGATGCATTGGGCCGTTGCAGAGCTTTTGTCCCCCTTAGTCCACCGTAAAAAACAGACTAAAATAAAGCAAGTTTTGTTGTTTTATTGCACTAAAAACTGAGAAATGCATCCTTAATGTCAGCAGGTTTTGTCTCCATGAACCTGACTCTTATTTAGTCTGAGGAGGGCCTCTTGTTTCCATAGAAATGTTGCTCTTTTGATTCATTCAAATAGTAAAGTTTATATCACAGTTGTTTGAAGTCCAAAAAGCCCTATTAAAATATTAAAATACAAGATTCTGCAAAATGCTATAATAACTTGCTGTTTATAAAGTTTCACAAACAGATATTAAGTAAAATTATAGGTCTTGAGGTCATTAATCACCACCATGTATGTCAATGGACATAGTTAACCTGCTGTTGGTGTTGTAAAAGATGTTTTGTTCGAATTGCAATTCATTCCATGTCACTAACATCGTCTGCTCATTTATTCATCAAACTTAACATTCTTAATATGTATGAGATTAATATTTATCAGATTTGTATTTTTATGTATAAAGCTCTTTATAGTTCACTGACGATCCCCAAACATTTCACATTTTACTTTGTGCAGAAATTCATAAATACAAAACTCGTCAAAATCGTAATTTTCATGTTCCAAAATGTGTCACATCAAGAGCTCAGTTTTGCTACGATACAGAGGCTGTAAATTGTGGAGCCAGTTTTCTCATCTGGTTAGTGACGGCAGATCAGAGGCGTTGTTTAAAAAGAGTTTGAGGAAATATTTCATATTTCATGATAATATTTCATAACTGATCAATTGTGAATTGTGTTTCATTGTATTTTAATCCATGTTTGAATCAAATGAATATAATCCATGGTGTTTAAATGTACTTTTCTTTACTTTTTTAATGCTCAACGATAATGTTCAATTTTTAATGTGTTCATAAGGTAGAGGCTTTAATATAAGCCTTTTTTTGTTTTGTTTTTTGGCCTCTTTCGGCACCTACTTTTTTTATCCAGTGTGTTTTTTTATTGTCATGTTATATGTGCAAATTAAATGAATAAATAAAAATAATAATAATAATAAATTAATAAAATAAAACAAAATAAAAAAAACAATTAAAACATTAAAATAAAATTAAATGAATAGGAAGTGAGCAAGGGTGTTCTTCTGGTTCCACTGACTGGTTTCAATTAATTTTGTACTGAAAAAACATCGCCCCTCTTTCTTTAACTCCTGCTGTTTTGGTTTTAAAATATTCGTATTAACCCGCTCTACATGATCCTGGTGTTTTGATTTCACTATTTTATCAGTAAATCAATTCCTAAAACGCAACTCAGCTCACTTAATACTTCCAGCTTCTGTGAGCTTCATTTGACTGGAGCCGAACGCTACTTCCCACTCCTTTAGAGTCCACTCCTTTATGATTACCACGTAGCTGATTAACCCTGAGAGAGCTTTTGAACTTTTAATATTATTTTACCAGAAAGTATGGGAAAAATGAATGAAAAATTAAGTTCCTGAAGCGTGGACTTGGAGGCCACTGCTGAGCTCCATACGCTACAATAATTATATATACGGTAGCGAGTATAGAAGTCTTTACTTGAGGTCAGTTTTAATTAATTTCTTGCTCTGTGCTTGATTATGGATTTACCTTGGACGTTTACAACCGGCTGGACGATTAAAAAATGAGTTTAGTCTGATTCTGTAGCTTTATAACGGCGCTTTATAAAGTCTTTCGAGTTTGTTTACACCACACGAGCTCGAGACACGTTCATGAACTCTTGATCTATACGTGCATCTATACATGTTGATTAACTCTTGCACTTTCTCCGATTACATACCCACTCCACTCCATAACATAGTCAATAGCGTCTCAATTAGACCTTCCCCTCTTTACTTTAGTCACACTTAAAATTCCACACCATGACGACGCTAAGGTTACATTAGCATAACAGTGTCACCGTCCTTTTGGCTAATTACCTTCTCCGCTACGAAGGACCTACTTTTTTCTACCCTTTCCCCTGTTAAGATTTTCGCCGGTAAAACCATGAATAATGCCATTTCGCCAAAGGTCGCGCTCGCCGGCATTAGCTAAGATGTATTAGCGCTAACAGTAATAACGCGGAGAGAAGTTGCGACCTCAGGATTAGTCTCTTTATACAACCTGATTAAGCAGGTCGAACGCCATTAAGCCGGCGCGTTTGATTTACGAGCGGCTGATGCAGTGCGCTCCTCGGTCGCGGCGCCGGCGTTGTGTGCGGGCGGGCGCCGTTATGAACTTCGGACAAGTTACTTACGGTGGAATAAAAGGGCTCTCCTGACACGCGGATGACATCTTGTTCTTGAATGGGCAGAATATCCTTGGCCAAATGTAGTCGGATATTATATGGCTCCTCGTTCCCTTCTTGTGCCAAATAAATCCCGTTCTCCACCAGGAAATTAAAGTATACCCATAAAAAGCCAGATTCTCTTGACTTGTATTTGAGCAAAATTTGTCTCGCCCCAGTTCAGATATTATTATTATACTGTAGGGGTGTAACGATATCCAAGTCTCACGATATGAACTAAGGTTGTCCCGGTCCGATCACGTGATCAGAAATCAGCGCCGATCACGTGGCTGCGGACTCGTGCGCACTCCGCGGTGGGTTTGTGGATGTGGGGGCGGCTGGTGGAGAGAGGCTGTGGGGCTTCTGTCGTCTCATTTTTGTTTGGTAAGATTTTCTATTATTTGGATTTCATAGACGAGCCTAAACGTTTCAAATATAATCACATGCAAACATATAATATCAAATATACAAACTCTAGATTGTGCAAAGTCTAGTCTCAGGTCTGATCTGATTCTGGTCTGGTTCTTGTTTTGTCCAGTTCATTAAGTAAACTAAGTTACACATTCCAAGACCAGACTGTGGTAAAGATTTTCAGAAAAGTTAATAAAATTTAAGTTTTGGACATTTAATTTTTCACACTAAATTCAGCCCAATACGACACATTGAAATCAATACAGTCTGATCCCCCCACACGTCCTGGATCTTATTCTTTGCTCTTAGTTCATTTCATTATGTTTTATAGAAGTATCGGATTGGGACTCGGTATCGGTAGATACTCAAAATCAAATGACTCGGACTCAGGGGCAAAAAAATGTGATCGGGACATCCCTAGTATGAACCTCACGGTACGATATTTATTGTGATATCGTGGGAAAGCTTATGATATGGTGGGGAGGCTCATGATGTAAAAATATCCAAATCTCTCAGTACGATAGTTTCATGATATACATCTCACGGTACAATATTTATAGTGATATTTTGTGGAGGCAATATGTTAATATATGTTAATATGCTACTTTTTCCTCTTAAAATGCCTTGACAAGACTTAATCCAAAGAACTAAGACTTAAAAGTGCTTAGAACTTCTTCTTGTAGTCTGGACTGAAATGGACCAAAGGATCATGGTCTATGTTTTTTTAGCTATTGCTGCACCATAACTCTTACTTTAAGCAAAGAAACTTGTAATTCGATATATTGTGATGGTCCAAGATATTATTGCGAGAACTTTGATGATACGATATGATATTTCGGTTACTGTTACATTCCTACTATATTGTATAAGAAAGTCAGAATAAGTCTGCTGTTTGCATCTAATTAGAAAGCATTTTATTGTCTCATAATCAGGAACTGCACGTAAGCATGCTATTTATTGTTAGCTTTACGTTGAATAACTTTGAACCACTGCAAACCTTTCACAACAGCCGGAAGTGTCGAGAACGTCACTTACGTTAATGCTTTTCTATGGCAAAATATCTGCGGAAATGTCTCGAGTATTTTCCACCAGTTTCATAAATCTGCCTCATCACCAAAACTTCAACCAGCAAGGTCCACAAAGAACATATTCTGTCCATGAACTATCAAGGTGATGAAAAGATGAACAATGACAACGCATAAGTGAACTACTCCTGAGCAAAACTAACATTATGGTCATTTATAAAACATACAGTAAGTAAGACTGATTCTAGAGTTAAAATTAAAAATGTATTTCATGATATAGATATTAGCACAGACACAGACAGATTTATGCAGTTCGAATGCTACAAGTGTTCACAGATTACATGTCTCACATTTAAACTCCACAAATCTCTCTGTCTATGCTAATATCTACATCATGAAATCAATTTTTCATCTTAATTGTTGAATCAGTCTGAGTTAACAAGTTACTTATGTTTTATTCATGACCATAATGTTAGTTTTGTTCGCCTTTAAGTTTTCGTGTTTTTTACCTTGATAGTTGTGGATAAATTCTTCATGGACAGAATATGTTCTTTGTGGATCTTGTTGGATGAAGATTTGGTGATGGGGCAGATTGTATGAAGCCGATGGAAAATATGCAAAACATTTCCACAGATATTTTGCCATAGAAAAGCATTAACGTAAGTGACGTTTACCCTACATCGTGGCACTTCCAGCCGTTGTGAAAAAGTTCTATGAAGTAGTTTTATTTTTTTCTGATCACAAAAATTAAGTACTGCAACTTTAACAGTGCTTTGTGTAACTTTTCATGTGGAGTTGTTATTACTTTGCCTGGAATGTTTCACAGTATGACATTAAACCTTTCAACCTTCATGGAGAAAACTAGACCAAGTTACACGTCAGATCTGTGGAGAGGCGACCCAGCTCACAGTAAAGCTGTAAAACCACCTGTAATGTAACCTAAATGTAAGGTAGAGCTGTTTAATATCATACTGTGGAACATTCAAGGCAGAGCAATGACATCTCCATAGAAACAGCAAGCAAGTGATGGACACCCAACCAAAAAATGACATAATGCACTTCCACATTATACACTTACGCTGGAATAAAAGGGCTCTCCTGACACGCAGATGACATCTTGTTCTTGAATGGTCAGAATATCCTTGGCCAAGTGTAGTCGGATATTATATGGCTCCTCATTCCCTTCTTGCATCAAATAAATCCCATTCTTTGTCTGTGAAGAGAGAGGGGGGAAAAAAATCGTTAATCAGGTCTAAATTAAGTAGATGTGCGATGAAATGTCAGTGGGGATGTACTTGTTATTGAGAGGGAAAACAATACAGCACTTAGAGATGCGATTTTTCATGCTACCTTTTTGTAAATGCTAATATTTGGACAGATTTGCACACGCTTGACATTTAGGTTGTGATTTATGGATTCGAATAATGAGTGGAAAATGTAACAAGAGGTGCGCTGGTGTTACGTGGCCCCCAAGGGTAACTGTGAAAAGGCTTACATGGAAGAGGCAGGGGTCCTACGCAGTGTATGGTGAAACTTGTTTGATGAATTTAATGTTCTAAATGAAGTTTACAATGAAGAAAACCCAATTTGCACATTTTTACTTGTATCCTGATAAATAATGTTCCATCTCATTGTCATAACACAGATTCTGTAGCTCACAAATACTGTTTGAAGTGTAGATTGAAATCCTTTATTTAAGATGTATTCCACTAGTGATGGGCAAATGAGACGGAGCTCTGGAGCACGTCTCGTTCTTTCTGAAACAAATTGCTCCGAAGCACTGCCTCGGAGCTCGTCTCACAGCAGCCGCTCACGTGACCAAAGTGTCGAAGTGTTGGTCCCTCCCCCTACTGCTTCACTCTGCGTGTCAATCGCTTCAGTGTATCGAAGCGTTTCATTGGCTCAGCGAATGTTCCGCTCTGCGATTGGTTCAGAGTGCTTCAGAGTGCACCAATATTTCTTAAAAATGTTGGGTAGTGAGGAGTATTGTGTGACGTTAGTGGTGATTTTGGCGACTTTTGGCATTTGTTTCATTTTTGATGGCTTTTACAAGTGGAAAAAAGCGATCCATGGTTTGTGTTCACTTTGATCTAATTCCATCTAACAAGGTAACACCTATTTTCTTATTTACAGCTGCTATTTATGTTGCTCTTTACATATTATTTTAAATCATCATTATTATTGTTGTTGTTGTTGAGTATGGTGTTTGCTCTGCACACAAGTATTGTCTCACACTAACAATACTTCATCATTGCTGAGACACCTGCGTGACAATGGTTAAATTTGTCCACTAGAGGTCAGTGTTTCTCCGAGGCCTCAGACACGTCGAACCATTTGAGACAATATTGCGACTGAGGTGTCAATGCTTCACGAGGCTCCATTCGCCCATCACTAATTTGCACCATTTATCTTATTATACACAGAATTTAAAGGACACATATTATGCTATGTTCCAGGGGAGTAGTGGTACATGTACTCATGCTGAACCGTATTGGTACGGGACGTTGAGTTCGGTGCAGGGCTGTGAACAAGTGAGTTGACGCAATTTGTGTGTGTCTACACTTACTGCAGACAATGTGGACAAGTTGTTTTCTCTGGCCAAAAATATGAAGATTGAGTAAAACTTGAAGCTGGAACTGTTAGTGCTGTGCTTTACTTTTTGAAAGTTTACAAGGAATTCATTTTTTATAATATTTCATACATTTGTTGCTTATTTGAGAATATTTTATTTAACTTATTAGTATTACCAAGCAGCACTTTGCATTTATTTTATTTTCCCATGTGTATAATGTTAAAACAAATTGCTGGTTTAATAAAAACACAAACAAGAAGCAAATAGTTTTGCATTTTGTTCCCATACTGTACTGAAAATGAACCGAACCGTGATCTCAAAACCAAGGTACGTACTGAACATTGATTTTTGTGAACCGTTACACCCCTACTATTTTCTGATGTTATAGTGTTTCCTCGTCACAAACAGACCTGGAGTTGTGTATTGCTTCATTCACACACATTCAACACACAAACCCTGCATATTTATATCGGAGTTCTTCCCTCAAAAAAAAAAAAAAAAAAAAAAAAAAGCTCTATACACCTTCCCCAGAATCATTTGAATGATTTCTGCCCTGGTATTGACACGACTCAACAAAAGGTTAAAAGCAGCTGTTAACTTGAAAACTACAGCTTCATGACATCACAAGGTCGACCAGAGCATTTTGAGCTTTGAAGATGTAGACAGACTAATACTGCAGGCTTATTCAAACATGTGTGAATGACACAAAACACAACTCCAGGTCTGTTTTTTATATAAAATGGATTAAAATTGAAGTGCCTGTTTCTATTCAAAGTAGGAATTCAATTGCAGACTTTCTGGTGCCCTGAAAAAAAACCTTTTTCTCGATTCAGTTTTGATGTTTTTGCTCTTTTGTATGCCTTGTTGTCTAATTAGCTTTAAATTCCTAATCTATCCTTATCTACTTCACCACACAATTAATTATCCAGCATAGTTCTCATATTACTTCTTGTTGCTCCTGTCTGCAAGCACATATTAGTACCACATCAATTAGTCCAACAAGGTTAATTTTGTCTTCAGTTTTGTTTTCAGATTCTTTTTTTCATACCTGATCGTTTCGACTGCTCACTTTTGTTGCTATGATGTTTCCGATTCGCAGCTGATTTACGCAGGTTTGGAGTTATCTTCAGGCCAAACTCACTGAGGGTACATTCAAGGTTTCAAGGGGGTGCAAATATAATATGCTTCCATTAAGTGGCATTGTTTTAGGCGCTTCAAATGAGGGTGCGAAGCATTTTAAACTGAGAATGCAATGACCAGACACATCACAGCAACGTCACTGTCAGGTTTAGGGCGACAGTATTTGGTAGAGCATTTGTCCGCTGAACTGAAGGTTGTTGATTCAAATCCCGCTCTCGACATGAACGTCACTGTTTGCGCGGTCAGATCCACTGGCCCACAGATGAATACTGCTTTTGTGTCCTTGAGCAAAACACTTAACCTGGCCCGTAGAGTGTCTGCATCTGTGAGTGGTTCCTTGATGTAAAGTTCTTTGCGTGCCTTGACAGTGGAAAAGTGCTGTATAAAAATGTCAAATTTGTATGACAAACTAAACTCTGGTCTGAAAAAATAATCAGCTAAGTCTTGGTACAGCCTTCTAACCGAAAATAACAACATGATGAATTTTGCACCTTTTTGTCAGAGTTTATACCTTCAGTAGACATTTGCTTTTGATTCGTAGGTTCAAAAGAAACTCAAACCAGGCTTTGTATCTGTATCAAAACTGTGCTGAGCTGTTTTTAAGTCTGAAAAAATACAAAATGGATTTAAGCGACACATTTTCAGGAGCCTGTGATCAATACAAGAGTTCATGGTCCTGTTTAGGTGTTTGATTTTCAACAAAAAAATGACAGTGACTGAAAAACTGTTGGCCAATGGATGTGTGTAGAATGGCTCAGTCGTCCAGGCAGAATCCATGGCAATCCAAGGAGTAATTCAAATTGTCAACTGGACAAACTCATTTATTTAGGTCGTAAATGTTTCGCAGCTCATCCAGCTGATGGACACTGTCTTAAATCTGCCTGCAGAGAGGAGCTAACTACATTTCAGAGTAGTTTCAGTGTAGTTAGCTCCTCCCTGCAGGCAGATATAAGGCAGTGTCCACCATCAGTGAAGAAGCAGCTTGGATGAGCTACAAATAAACGTTTGTCCAGTTGACAAATTGAATTTCTTCTTTGTCATGTTGACTAATAGACCTCTATAAATAAATTCATATGGATGATTTCAGACCTGGAATTAACAATCTCTACTGAACAAAAGGTAAAAGTAGTTGTTAACTTGAAAACTACAGCTTCATGACATCACAAGGTGGACCAGACCATTTTGAGCTTTGGAGATGTAAACAGACTAAACACTGCAGGGTTATTCAAACATGTGTGAATGAAACAAAACATAACTCTGGGTTTGTTTGTTTTTTTAATATAAAATGGATTAAAGCTCACAAGAGCATGACCAGAACTGAAGAAGCAGCTGGGATAGGCTGCAAAATGTTTTCAACTTAAATAAACATTTCTCCAGTTGACAAATTGAATTTCTCCTTTGCCATGTTGACTAATGGTTTTATTTAACAGCACGACTCAGCTCACCTGTTATAGTTCCAGCTAAATCAGTTCATTATGGTCAGATTGTGTTAAAATAAAGCTCAAGAGTCTAATTTGAGCAAAAGAGCTTCAGACAGATCAGTGTCCACAGTTAGCAAAGTATCAATTACCACTGGCGCACCACTGTCACACGATGAATCCCCTGTGGTCTCCCATCCATGTACTAACCAGGCCCAACCATGCTTAGCTTCTGAGATGAGACCAGATCAGACTTTAACAAGAAGGTCTGAACACTGACTGTCAATACCAAATAAAAAAAAACTTGTAAGATGAAGTAGCTGCAATAATTGAAAGCCTCTAAACGGACGTGGCGTGCTCGCTCTCCAACCAGCCATTGAAAACAGGCTAATCCGCATAAATTTGCATCTGACGAATCCTTGGCGCCCCTGGTTAATTGCAATGCCTCGCCTGTCCTTGACTTAAAAGGCTGAGAATAAAAGAGCCACCTTCACCTGATGAGACTGCTAATAAGAGAACCAAGTCACCAATGTCAGCATCTCTGTCGCCCGGGACACGCCACTCATCTCCTAACAAGAGCGTCGCGTGCTTTAGCTATTCTCGGAGACAGAGTGGGTCAGACTTGAAGCACATGCAGCCAGTTTATTGAGCATTGGACGTATGAGCGGTAATGAGGGGAGACACAGTGGCACCAGCAAGCGTAGCAACAAGAGATATTAATTTATGCACGATGATGAAATATGAAGCCGCATCCTTGGTCATTAGCAAAGGAAAATGGGGCCATAGAGTGTACATAAATGGGTCAGGCGTGCGTTTGACCCGCTGTAATATCTGTATTCTGTCTAATTGGCCTTGTCTATGAACTTATTTCATTTCAGTCCCAAAGCATCACTGGAGTTGCTACTGGCTCCAATCACTGTTTTCTGTCAACATGCACACTAATGGGGTCCAGAGCTAATATATTCACATAGCATGCAAAATTGCACAGTCCATTAAATTTGAAACGGCATGATTTCCTTTGGGTATGGGAAGGTTATAGGGTTGCACAATATATTTCAATCTATATCGCAATTAAAGGTCCTATATTGCACAAAATTGATTCTTGGGAGCTGTAAGCCATGTTATAAAACTGTTACCTCCTTAAAAACACACCCTGAGTTGTATTTTGCTTATGTAATGTAATGTTTAAGTAAAAAGTGGCAGTTTTCAAGTTAACAACTACTAGGGGTGTAACGGTGCACAAAAATCATGGTTCGGTACGTACCACAGTTTTGAGGTCATGGTTTCGGTACACAGTATGGGAACAAAATAGAAAACCATTTACTTGTTGTTTATTTGTTTTAACATTATACAAACGGGAAAATAAAATAAATGCAAAGTGCTACTTGGTAATAGTAATAAGTAAAATAAAATATTCTCAAATAAGCAAAAAAAATGTATGAAATATTATAAAGAATTAATTCCTTATAAACAGTAAACAACACTTTCAAAAAGTAAAGTGCAGCACTAACAGTTCCAGCTTGAAGTTTTACTAAATCTTCATATTTTTGGCCAGAAAAACAACTTGTCCATATTGTCTGCAGTAAGTGTAGATCTGCTGGCAGTTACAGTGTCAGTGGGTTGCAGAGATTTTGTGCCGACGAAAGGCAAAAAGTGAGGAAAGGGGAGCAATGAATGTAGTTTTGTGAGCATTCATGTGGTTCGGAGGGACATAGTCAAGGCGGGAGGGGGGGGCAATTGTTGTCACGATGGCCTCCCTAACTATAAAGCATTGTGGAAACACTGCCACCCCAATCATAAATAAGGTCCCTCGTGAATATTAAAGAGCCAAGCCTTCCGTGTAGCTGCACATGTAGTGATGGAATGTAAACACACACAAATTGCGCAAACTCACTCGTGCACGGCCCTGCACCGAACCCAACTTTTCATATCAAAATGGTTCGGCATGAATATATGTACCGTTACACCCCTAACAGCTACCTTTTACTTTTAGATCAGTAGAGATTGTTAATTCCAGGGCTGAAATGATCCAAATGATTCTAGTGAAAGTGTTTTGAGTTAAAAAAAAACACAGTGGAGCACTTCCTGTATTACCACATGAAATCACAAGGTGGAACAATGTTTTCTGTTTGAGAAAAGACCTCTAAATATGCAGGATTTGTCTTTTAAACATATTTGAATGACACAAAACACAACTCAATTTTTTGATGAGGTGTGATATGGAGTAAGAAAGCTGTCAAAAATATTCGTGCGCGTAAAACTAGAAATCCGTGCGTATTTGGGAAATCCGTGCATATTTGGCTGTAGCCGTGAATGTTTTAATCTAAACATACAGAGAACCTGATATTTGCTAATTAGCCCTGGGATAACGTTACGCCGGATGTTAGCCAACTGGCTACCACTATGTTATCTAATATATAGGTGCAATTTCCCGTTCAAAGGAGGTGTTTCTACACAATATTATACAGCAGCGTTCGGTTCCCGAATTCAAGACATTTTTACAATAGATTTTAATTAACCCACTTGTTGGTCGCTGTTGTAGCTTCTTGTGCTATTACTCTGTGTTTACCCTCTGCTACAAACTTGAGCTGCGCAGTCATGATCTTGATCGATGTTTCTTCTGCTCGATGGATAATGTCTGTGAAGTGATGACGTATTTTTGACAGTAAAGTTCCGTCTGTGAATTTGTATTCGTACTGATGAAAGCGTAATCGTAAATTTTCATTTCGTGATTGTAATTCATGACGTCGTAATTTTTCAATTCGTATTCTGATGGATAAAATACACACAATATATTTTATGTACGACTGGACTCATTTGAGAGTTTACAAATATTTATTTTATGCGCAACTACAGCCAAATATGCACGGATTTCCCAAAATACGCACGGATTTCTATTTTACGCGCACAAATATTTTTGACAGCTTTCTTACTCCATAGTGTGATATCTAACATGACTTAAAGCTCACAAAAGTCAACTTTGTGTAATATAGAAAATCTTGTAGCTTTAGTTTAGATCCCAAACATGTTCTGTAATTGACTGGATTCTTGTATTGGTTCACATTTTAGTTTACATTTCAATCTTTCTCAAATGTCATGACTTGTTTACAAAGTGCACCGAACAGAATCCTACCTACGCAAATCTAATACTTTACCAAAATTGCAATTCAAATTATTTTGAGAGAGGCTGAGAGGCAGCTCTGATGGATCTAGTTCTGCGAAGAACAAAAAAAAAAAAAAAAAAAGTTTACACGAAACTCCAGCACGGCACGCCTGCTAATGTGAATGTAAACGCCCCCATGTCAGTAGTAATTTGTTTTGTTAAGGACAATTGGATTCCTGTCAGTTCAGTTTTCTCAGAGTGCCACTTTTCTAATACTTAAGTCAGGTTAGCGTGACAAGAAAGCTCTCCAGTGCGCTTCTAGATATAGTTAATGACTTTAAGGTACCTGCTATACCTTCCATACCTTCCTCCATTAGACCTAATTAGCAATCACAATGAAGTCTCTGTACAGTTGCTTTTTAAAATGGAGATGACGTCTGCTGTCTTCCAAAGAAATGACAGTTATAAGAGGTGTTAATCATAATAAGTGTATTTGATTTGTATTCATATTGGAATAGAAGTGCTAAATGGCTTCGTCTATTTGAGGACTTTTATAACTGCTCGTGTGTAATTAGACATAGTTAGACAAATGTTACCAGTGTATATATTTACCCAGGCTTTAACGACATTGGCTTACTTTCATGCACACTGAATACTAAGCCTGCAAAAATTATTTTAATGGTCGAGTAGTCAGCACTTCTGTTTTCCAATTTGTCAACTACTTGAAATATATAGAGTGAATTCTTCTAGATAGAGAAATTGTTTATTCTCTTTTGACATTTCTTGGTGGTACGGTGGCTGAAGTTCTGGGTTGGATTCCTGGATTGCCTGAACTTTCTATTCAGAGTTTGCATGTTCTCCCCGTGCATGATTGGCTTTCCTCCAGGCACACCAGCCCAAAATACAGTACGCACAATAAGATGACACAATCCTCCAGCTATGTCCTGACCAAGCCTAGGAACAAGATCTGGAGTTGGTTCCCCGGGTGCAGCGCTAGAGCCTAATGAGGAGCCCGAGTGGCATTGAAGGATGGGTCAGATGCAGAGGACAAACTTCCTTACATGGACATTAAAGTATACTTTGAAGGGACAGTCCGGAATTTTGGACATAGGAACAGTCTTACCCACTCCACACAACACCCGAAGCAAATCTATTATTACGCCAGACTGTCCATGTCAATGTCTGTGTTGATAGAATAATGTCTGAAATAAAACTAACCTTGCATCGCATGAATCGTTGCATGTTGAGGGACTATTTTCTCAGAAGCAGCTGAATTTTACTTTGCTGGTGAGGCAGGTGCTAGGTGATATCAGTCCGCCGCTGCCAAGCTTTCTATCAGAAAATACAACTTGCTGCTGCTGCTCAGACATAAATCCGTCAAATGCAAGGTTGGTTTTACTTCTAAAATTATTCTTTCGACAAAGACATTCACATCGATAGTCTGGCATAATAATAGACTTTCTTCGGGTGTTTTGTGGAGTGGGTAAGACTGTTTTTAGTGGCAGGCTAACTATGACCATTGACATGCACTAGCCTAGCACCAGCGACCTCTGCAATACAAGGACTGGATGATTTTAAAAAGTGTCTCCACACGTCTCCAACACTGGCTAACTAGAAAATGAGGTCCTATGTCCAAAATTCCAAACTGTCCCTTTAAAGGTTGTTTTAACTTTTCTGGTGGATGCTCTGTCAAATGCTTTTCTATAATTGGAGCATGTTATTGTTTTTTCTGGAATATTTCACAGTATGATATACATTTTTTGTATCTTCATGGAGATCAAACCAGACCAAGCTACAGGTTAGATGTGTGGAGAAGCGACCCCGCTCACAGTTACATTGCCTTTTTCTAGGTCTTTTCGAGCTGTAAAACCACCTGTAATTGAACAAATGAAACGTAGAGCTGTAATGTGTAACTGTGGAACATTCCAGATAGAGCAATGGCATCTCCATAGAAACAAACAAGTGACAGACCCCCAACCAAAAAGTTACATAGTGCACCTTTAACTTAACCATAATAATGCTGCCGATTTTGAACTTGTTTTAGATTGAGTCCAGCAAATACAGCTATGCCTTTTTATTTATTTATTTATTTTTTATTTGAATAATCATTGCACCCCTTAAAGGTGCACAGTGTAACTTTTCTGGTAGGGGTCCGCTACCATGGAGATGTTATCACATTGTTGTTGTTACACACTCCTTTTTGTTTAAGGTCATACACTGGAATATTTATGGAAAAGTAATAAAATTTCCATCGTAACAAGTAGGTGGTGGGTCCTCTTTCAGAAAAAAGTTCCCCAGTGCACCTTTAACACAAACCTTTTGCAAAGCAACAAAACTTTGACTGAACCCGTGTCCTTCTCTGAACGACCCCACTTTTGTTTTGACAAACTTCCAGTAACATCCTCACATAAAGCACATTTATATTCATGGTGTGTGCCGTGTCGGGGCAGATTGCCATTGTTTCATGTTGTAAAAGATTGTGAGAAAATATCGCCCATTTCTCCAGCCTGTGTTGCTTTGATATGATGTTTTCTTTTAGGCTTTACACCGCTTTGTTTTTTTTTTATGATTTCAAACGTGTCATGGAGCCAAAGGAATAATACAGGAAACGTTTATGGAACACAGAGAGGCTTCAGTGACTCACATTGTACATAAATATTCCATTTTAATGCAAAAGAGAAACATGTATCTGTGGCCCCCATATAGAGACATGAGAGAGCGTTTGATGGATGCGGGCTATATGTTATGATTATGAATAAGAACTGTTGCATATAGATGGGTTTATTATGACTGTGGTATAACATCGTCTGTTGTGCATGTAGATGTCATCATTGTCTCCTGTGAGGCAAACAAACAGGGAAAGTAAAGAAAAAGCTGCATATTCTCATACTAAAGGAGGGGAAATAACTGCTACTTCTACTGCTTAAAGATTCTATATTACACAAAATTTACTCTAGTGAGCTTTAAAGGTACATTGCGCAACTTTTCTGGTAGAGGGTCCGCCACCAGCTTGTCTCTAGTGAGATGTTATTGCTTTGCCTGGAATGTTCCATGGCATTCGCCGTCGCAGCTTTGCACCCCCGGCTAAATGGCTGCTTGTCTACTTTGGGTTATTTCCACACCCTCCCCTACCCGGTTGTTAGTCCTGTGGAAATGTTTGTACTGTGTTTTGACTACATGCTGATGTCCTGGAGGTGTTGTTTTTTGTGTACTCATACCATACTATGCCCTGACAGGAGCATGGTCTAGGGGTGGTTCTCTTTTTTTCTCCTCCAAATATCCTCATGTTATGCTGCATTGTTTATTCCTATTTGCTACCTCTCGTTGGGTCCGGTCCATGTCTAGTCTCTCCATGTCATATTGTATCGTGTGTTTGCAGTGTATGGACGGACTTAGGGCTGAACGATCTATCTTTTTGGACTGAAAATCACGATCTCAGACAACACGATTTTGAGAGCATCAAAGCTGCATTTTTTTGCAGTGCTCCTAAAGCCCAATTTTAATGGCGACGTATGGTTCTGCGTCAACTCAATGCACACTGCCGCCGTTGCCTTGGGTCAAGGTCTATGCGCTGCGCAGTAATTCACCACTACAACGCTAGAAGGCAAGGAATTAAACCTGGCATTCGTGTAAAGTTTAACATGAACCATCTCCAGCTCAGAACAGACTCAGCATCAGCAGCACATCCTCAGAACACATATAATCCACTGAGTCGTGTTCTTTAGTTGGACAGAAGCTGAACCACATCAGGGCACAAGGAACAAGCTGTTTTTTACCGCTTATAGTTTATGCAAATTAGCCATGTGCTTTTATGTTTCGTTTCTATAAAATGTAAACAAATGTGCGCAAACGGTCCAGTGTCAAATCATCGGTGCAGGACTCTGGTATGATGTAAGTTTCTGTGATGTTTGCAAATGTTCTTGTGTACTAAAACTTAATTTGAAAACTGAAACCCAAAATCACAATATCTGCCAGAAAAGTCGAAATCCAATTTTTTCTTAAAATCGTTCAGCCCTAGACAGAGTGACAGGTCCAGTTTCGATTCTTTTGTATGTCCAGTACATGTGAAGAAACTGACAATAAAGCCATTCAATTCATTCAACATTCATGACTTTAAACATATCCACATAGCATTTATTTATTGTTTCTGTTGTTCAAAAATACAATAACTCCTTCTGTGAATAGGGATGACACTCCACAGATCTGAACTGTAATGTAATGTAATGTAGTGCTTTGTGATAGATTAGGTTTAATCTATACGGTGGAACATTCTAGACAAATCAATAACATTTCCATAGAGACAAGCAGATGGCGAACCCTTCCCTCAAACTGTTACACTGTGCACCTTTTAGCCATGTTAGAATGTTGCGTTGCACCTTGTGATGTCATGTAGTTGTAGTCTTCAAGTTAACAGCAACCTTTTATCTTTTGTTTATTTTTCAATTGGGGGTGGTCTACATGTATGCCTATGGTTTAATGTTTATCATTTAGCATGTTCAAAAAGGTTTTTAGAAAGTCTGAAAACTCAAAACTGCTCCAACCGAATCATCCCTTTCTGGTTGTATTGTGTTCAAATAAAACTCGGATTATAGTCTAACTTGTGTAACATATCTTCTGACAGAGTAGTGCTTTCAGTTAGCATCACACCCATATCAGTGTACTCCTCTACTGTACGGTAATTGTATATATTTAGAATTGCTACAACTACTGCAACCTGTCATTACTACTACTTTCATCTTCTATTAACTACAGAACTAGTTGCGCTTTTCTCCATGTGCCTGTATGCATTTTCCCTTTATAGATCGCAGGTGCATTCTGTACTCGTGACAAGGGCCCCCGCACTTCAAATAATTATTTTCTATCGCTGTCATATTGATCGGATCACACCAACCTCTTCATTTGAAGTCTTGAAATCCATGTGCTACACTGCGGTGAGGGATACTGCGAAGGGGAGGAGAGGGAGAGAGAGGGAGAGGGAGAAGAAGAGAAAAAAAAAGATTGAGTTAGACTGTGGGGGAGAAAATACATAATGACACAGCTGTCTTTCCACAGCAGAATGGCACAGAGAATTTCAACTGGCTGTTAGCGAGCCATCTATTCCCGTTACAGCACAGGCCCATCACGCAAGCTGCTTAGACAATGGACAGAAATGGACTCATATGCATTTCAATCGGGGACAGAGAGACGCAATCTACGGACGATAAACCCAGAGCATTAAGCAGAAATAAATGATTCATTAACAGAGGTGAGCGCACAGGTATCCTAATAATAAAAGTTTCAATATACAGTCCAATGTGCCAGAAATGTAGTGATAGATTTCCAGCACGGCCGAGGAAAAAAAAAAGCTCCACGGAATACAATGTAAAAGTTCAATGTGACGCCCCCTGGTTCCAACTGCAATATAAGGACTGTTCAAAAGCAGAAATCAATGTAAATTCACGAGGGAGCCATAGAATTGTAATATCTGCCATTTTTGATTTATTTTGTTGGGTTGAACTGGAATGTAATTTGGCAGATTTTACTTGGCTTTCATATACGGATGTATTTGTAATAGCGGGCAATGGAGTAAAATGTCCTTCTATGGGAATGCAACGCCAATACTCTCTCTGGTTTTATGGGACTTAATGGGCTCATTAGACGTGACTTGAACTTTTTTAATGTGCAAATACTTATCTAACCTTCGCAACCACAACTTGGAGATAAGTTTAAAGTTCCCATATTATGCAGTTGACTTTTAACATGTTATATTTGTGGATGGCTATAACATAGACGATGTATAGAAGTGGACTAAGGGAGTGTGAAGTCACCCACAGAGGCTCAGGAGATGAATTTGGAGCCGAGAAATACAATGTAAAAGTTCAATGTGTTCCGGCTGTATATCATGCAAAATAAATGATGTTTTAAACTGAAATGGAAAGGCTACAATTTGATTTTGTAGCAAAAGCCATAGTGAAGCTGTTGAATTATACGATGTGCAAGCTGTTTGTTGTAAATTTCATGTGGTATAAGTCAAAGTCTAAATCTAAGTTTAAACTAAAATGACAAAAGTGATCCAGATGTGTTATATACTGAATATTAGGGTCTGACAGATAAGGATTTTGTTGCGGCCAATATGATACTGATAAAATGGGAGTTGGAGCTGCCAATATAAAAACTGATATATTTAGTGATGTAAAAATTCACTATAAATCTTCACTTGATTATAAAACTTAGGTCTGGCTCTACTGGGTTTTAAATTGGGTTTATTTAGGCTACATTTGTTGTTATTCCTGCCTCTTTACAGTCATATTTAAAGACAGTAGGTCGGCCTAATGGCATTTTTGCATGACATTCTAGCCAGTAAAGAAATTAAGTAAACTACTGCTATTAGTCTTTAGTGGTAAATGCGAGCACGCCGTGGTGATGAATTATACGTAATTGCAGATAATTCACACCTTTATTCACAGCTCATTTACATATCAATGCAGATCCAGTAACATGTACACAGCCACTATAGTCAGAGTAGGCCAATGTAAGAGACAAAAGGCTGTTTATGTGTGGGAGATTGCAGCAGCTAAGTGCTAAAACCGACATATTTGTAATACTCACCGCTCATACAGGCACCTCTCAGATCACAAGTCTTCACAAATAAGTGTCCTTTTAATCCTGACTCAAACGATTGTCCGTAAAATAATATAATAATAATAGTATAAACCAGCATGTTGACAGCAGCTGCGTGTGTAAACAAGCACACGTGAGTGACGCAAGCCTCGGGGCTTCAAAATGGCCACTCATTCAAGTCGTTGGGCCAAGGTCAATGACGCATGATTCCAGATTAGCCTTTAGCCCGGTTAGGTAATTCCGGTGGCTGTGAGCCGACCGAGCATGTGCAGTAGTGTAGGGTGACCAAACGTCCGATTTTCCCTGGCCATGTCCGTTTTTTGCTTCCTGTCCTGGGTGTCCAGGTTTTTTTTTAAGTGATGGAAATGTCCAGGTTTTCATTTCATTTCATTGGGACCATTAAACTGAGCGTCTCTCATAGCGTCTGTGACTCAGAAGGAGCGAGACACAAACAATCGGTCAGTCTGCAACATGACAAAGCACAAATGTGCATTTAACAATGACTTGTACAAAAAATTCAAAATTTTCCGTTCCGTTCCTACCACTGTAGGAGTACATTTTTGGATTTTGAGATTATATCAAACTTTTGCACTGCCTACACCACAGACTCAACCAAAACTAACCCAGGACTAACCTAGGACTGATTCCAGGACTGAAGAGGAGGACTAATCCAGGACTGAATTATGACTAAAACAAGCGTAAACCAGAACTGAAATTGGACTCACTGTCGGGACGGGCTTGGAGGTGACCGCAGGAGAAAGGACCGGCTCAACTCCGCACCTCACGAAGGTAAGTGCCAAACTGCTCGGCGTTCTCTCTCTTAAGTCCAAGATTAGTCCTGGTTTAGACCTGGTTTAGTCCTGACCCACCTGTGTGTAATTACTACCCGCCTGTAATACACAATACGCGCTCATATGCTGTAAAAAAAAAAAAAAAAACACAAAAAAAAAGCATGCAAAATTGCACACAAAAAAAAATCCGCAAAACAGCGAGACCGCAAAAGGTGAACCGCAATATAGCGAGCTCAATGTCGAGGTCCCACCTCCCACCCCCGGTAAGGTGTCCGGGTTTTCACAAACGGAAATATGGTCACCCTACAGTAGTGCTCTTTTCTCCTGCTGCACATGTGAATGCACGCGAGCGCACGCACGGAGCACGGTCTCATGTATCACATGATCGCTTTGACCAATCAGAGCAAGAGGAGCTAGAACAGAGCAGAGCAGAGCCGGAGCTAATGATTAAAAAGTGTTTTTTTAAGACATTTTGAGCTGACAAAAAGTTCATGATCTAAAAATAGGTAAAAATCTCCAACAAATCCAACATTTTTGAAAGTTGTAGGTGCCCTGTCAGCTGAACACTAGCAGTTTGTGATTACATTGTGCTCTATGAGAAAAATCCTTTCTCAGCCCAGGGGATTTTTTCTGCTGAAATACCAATGAATGGACACTATGTTCATTGGAGACAGCTACAAGCAGCAATACCCTATCCAGTTTTTTGAATAGATCCATGGAGTCACTCTGGGGGTGTGTTTAGGGGCAGTACAGCACCATATATTAGGACATGTATCTGTGTGTAAATTGGATTAAATGGACATAATATAGAGAGTCTAAGCTTTATAATGAGGAATCACATCTCCAAAATGGACTATTAACCCATATCTGCAAGATTTAGGTCGATAGCCGATATGTCTCCAAGTGCCCATATCGGCCAATAATATCCACCAACCGATATATTGGTCAGGCCCTAATAAATATGTTATTTATCTCTCAAGTAACTACAAAACAAAGATCAATTCAAACATTATGAGACTTTCTTTACCAGCTATGACCGGTTTAAATGTCCAACCAGAATATGGACTGATCTGATATTTGGAAGCCGATATCTGACACCAGTTTCAGATCAGTCCATCTCTAATTGTGACAACACTATTACAATGTCTACTCACTTTTTCTATTGCTAGGCCCCAGAGACGGTGTTAAACTATTACACCACTTACAAATATAATTGGCTGCAAACTCATTTTAGATTGCCACATTCAGACGCTAAGTGCATCGGAGACAACAGCTGAGACGTGATGACAACTGCTAATCATGTCAGCTTGAGTTTACCTTATAAAACCATCCATACAAAACCAGACTAACTCACTGTGAAAGCACAATACGATACAGATATTAAAAATGTCTGGATCACGTCACACTGTGGGTCCAGACGTAGCCTATATACAACATTGCCACATTTAATTACATATTCTTAGAGGACGGGTAAATTGGAAGAGGGCTTTACACGTAGAACCGCTATTGGACTTTTTAACAACTCACTGTCAGCCCATACATCCAATTACACTGGTTGTCTCTGGCCTTTTGTTCTTATATTCATGTCAGTTCACTTTTAATCAGACGCGACTGCCATTTGACTTCCCAATGAAGCAGCGGTGGAGGAACTACTCTATTTCGTGAAGGTGCATTGTGAATTTTTTCTGGTGGAGCGTCCGTCAAATGTTTTTCTTCACGGAGATGTTATTGCTTCGTCCGGAATGTTTCACAGTATGATGGCAAAGCTTTTTATGTTCACGGAGACCAAACCAGACCAAGTTAGAGGTCAGATCTGTGGAGAGGCTACCCCGCTCACCTCACAGTCAGAGTGCCTGTTTGTTTAGGTATTTTTGAGATAGAAAACCACCTGTTATTGAATAAATATAAGTTACCCAGAATTTAGACCAGGAGCATCAGCAGCATGTAACGTACTGTAGGCAGAGCTGCATACGCACGTACTTTTAAAAGCTTCGATTTAAACTCTAAACTTTTTACATTGTTTATTTATTAATTGTTGATTGGGTGAATTATGTTTTAGATCACAATACAAAGGTTAACAACAAGAGAGTGCTGCTTTAATTAAGCTACTCACCATTTCACTTTGTTTCTCTTCAACCTTCAGAAGCTGTTTTTGTAAAGTTTCTGTCTGATGTTGTGAAGTGTTTTATAATTACCCTCCACGCCTATAAACTTTCTGTAGTCCATCACGAGTCATTCCCCCGAGCTCCTGGATGCGACGCACAGTGTTTACGCGAGCGTAGAAAATCTATTTTGAAAGGGCTCTGGAAGTTTATTTTGACACCGCGTGTTTATTTCCTGTCTTTCCCCTGCTGAAAAGCCTAGAGACGCTCCGTTGACGCTGCAGAATTAGAACTCCAACCTAATTTGAGCGGGGTGTAGCGTCACGACGGCTGTTGGATGCGCGTATGATGCTGTTGGTGTAGATTGACCGACCAGTTAAAATGGAAAGCCAAACCTGCCCGTGTGCTACTCGAGTGCTGTGCTGTTGTGTTTTGGTGTAAATACGGGGTGAGAGCTGTTTAATGTCATACTGTGGAACATTCTAAGCAGAGCAGAGACATATTCATTAAAAAAAGCAGGTGATGGACCCCCAACCAAAAAATTACATAATGCACCTTTAAGTAAAAGCACTGATAGCAAAAAATGGAGCAAAAAATTCTCAGTTAAAAGTAAAAGCATCACGTGGGAAATCTACACAAGAAAAAAATTTAAAAAATTTGCATAGGTTTTGAGATCTAATAAATCTTCAAACGTAGTAATTTTAATAAAGATTTGTACTGACTTTTGTTCAAAAGAAACAACAGATTATTTTCTAGCAGTTTTTATTTCTACATTTTTGTTTGCTCAGATTATGAATGTGTTAAAAATAAACCCTGCAATCTTTTCAGCAGGTCTCAAATAATAATAACTTTTAATTTTCAGTCCTGTTCAAAAATGTGGTGGAGTAGAAAGTGCACATACCTGGTCTCAAATATAGTGAACTTTAAAATGTACTTAAGAACATTAGGCTACTTTACAACAACTACTGCTACTTTTACTTTGTTACGTTTCTCCTCTGCAATAAAAAAGAGGAGCCGTATGTTCTGCTCGGTGCAGTGGAAGATCTATCAGCCCAGAGAAGAGAGGAGGATACTGAAAACAGGTCAGCCCATGGATCTCAATTGCATCACCTGTCTCCGCTCCTCTATTGTTCTTTCCTTGGACCACTTTTCTTGATACAGGCTGTACTGCAGACATTTTGGGCTTTATCAAACTCATTTTTCATACTTCTAACAGCTTCACTTTGTGGATAAAATGTGGACTCATGCAAAGTGGGACTGCAGCAAAAGGTTATTTTAGTAGTTGACTAGTCAGCGGTAATTTTTTCGCTTAGTCCATTAGTCAGATGAATAGTTCTATTGTAAATGTTGATTTTTTTTCCCACATTTAAAACCAAGATCAGAATACAGTGACTGGAGGCTTTTAAATGGAAAATTTTCACAAATAAAGTGTAGTAATGATGAAAAACATAATTTTTTGACATTTTGATTTAATAATGCCTTGAATATATAGGGTCTAGTCCCATAATACAAGTTTATTAATAAAATCTTAGTAATAAAAAGGTATTTTCGTACATGTTTTAGAGTCCAGGTATAGTACAGGTAACAATGATCAGATTATCAGAGGTGGGCAGTTCTCAGTTACACTTACTTATTTTCCGGGCTATTAGGCGCTCTGGATTATTAGGCGCGGAGTCATTGAATGGTCTATTTTCGAACGTTTTTCACAAATAAACCGTACTGGACTTTACACGAAACACAACAGTTAGATGGGTCAGTTGGAGTTTGTTTGCCGCATTCACGGTGACTCTGGGCTTTGTTCAGTTGTGGCGTGTAGGGAGGGTGCTGTCTGGGACCGCTGGATTGTTGGCGTGTTCGCAGTGACTAGAAGTGGCACATTGCACTCGCTTTTTCGGTTCGTTCCTCCATTCCGTTCCTCGTCCACGTGGAGTGATGAGTTTGGCTGTGGGTGTTTTTCGCTGTGCGGTCGCCGTCTGCTCCGTGTGTGTTTGCGTGCGCTGCGGATGGTGTGGCTTTGTAGTTTACTGAAGTCGTGCTGGGACACCCGAGTGGATTTGTGTATAGGGCGCTCTGACTTGTGGGGCGTGCACTCATTTTTTGATGAGGTTGGAGGCTTAAGAGCGCATCTAATAGCCCGGAAAATACGATAGTTGCATTTACTTGACTAACCTTTTAAAGAAACGTTACTTTTCAGACAACTTTTCTAGCTGCATACTTTTACTTCTATTTGCTTATTTTTAGTACTTTTGCTTGAGTAATAGTTTTAGTTACTCTTCCCACTATGAGTAAGTCTACATGTGACAAAATCTTTATGTTGACAATATGAAATAATTTGAATTTCAAATTATAAATCAAATGTCACAACAGTTACTCTTAAATTACCATTTCTTGAGTAGTACTAATTTTAAATACTTAATACTTTTTTACTCTTACTTGAGCAATTTGGACCACTACTTTGTACTTCACTTGACTAATATTATTTTGAAGTAGCGTTACTCTTACTTGAGTACAATTTTTGGCTACTCTACCTACTTATTATTTTTTATAACAGACTAGTCACGATTAGTTGATAAATCATTGTAGCCCTAAAAGCCATATTAAAGAAATGTATTATAATGGGGGCTTTTTGGGCTATTGAAGTTATAAGTTCCATGCTTCGTCTTCTCTTTCATTACTGGAGCTTTTAGCAAACTGCAGAGCCTCCACAGTCAGTGTTTAAGTCGCTCCAGGCTTTAGCAGCAGCAATTAGCCCCGATCTGTGTCTGCCTCCCCTCACAGCTCAGAGGAAGAGTAATATAATACAGCCCAAGCGTACACTGCAAAAACTCAAAGCTAACTAAAGTTAAGATTACACGAATTAAGAAAGTTTGAAGTTAAGAAAGTTAAGTTCAAATAAAATGATCTACCAATGGAACAAGACTTTTGAATTTAAAATATCTAAATTGTAGCAAGATGTATTTTTATAAGAAAAACTACTCTTTGTACCGTATTTTTCAGACTATAAGGCGCACTGGATTATAAAGCGACATATCAATAATGTTGAATTCTCTCATCTATTTTCATACATAAGGTGAATCAGATTGTAAGGCGCATTAAGAAAAACAACCGGACGACACTTCAGACTGATCCCTGAGCCCAGATGTCCATGATTCATTGGCAGATCGTAGCATAATTTGAACCGGTGTTGACTCCCTGTGTTGGTGAATGTGAATAATGAATGTGAATGTGGGTGGATAATTAAGGTTTGCTTTTTTTATTTCCTACAAGGAGGACTCAAATATACTTTCTGTGTTCTACAGAAACGAAACTTAAAAACACATGGCTACTTTACATAAACTATAAGCTCTGAAAGGACACGACTAAAGGACACAACTAGAGGACACGACTGAAGGACAGGACTGAAGGACACGACTAGAGGACAGGACTAAAGGACAATACTAAAGGATATGACTAAAGGACACGACTAAAAGACACGACTAAAGGATACGACTAAAGGACGTGTGACTAAAGGACGTGACTAAAGGACACGAGTAAAGGACACGAGTAAAGGACAGGACTAAAGGATGCGACTAAAGAACGTGACTGAACAACAGGACTAAAGGACAGGACTAAAGGACACGACTAAAGGACGCGACTAAAGGACGCGACTAAAGGACGCGACTAAAGGACACGACTAAAGGACGCGACTAAAAGACGGGACTAAAGGACATGACTAAAAGACGCGACTAAAGGATGTGACTAAAGGACACGACTAAAAGACACGACTAAAGGAAGCGACTAAAAGATGCGACTAAAGGACACGACTAAAGGACGCGAGTAAAGGACACAACTAAAGGACAGGACTAAAGGACAGGACTAAAGGATGGGACTAAAGGATGTAACTAAACGACATGACTAAAGGATGCGACTAAAGGATGTGACTAAAGGACGCGACTAAAGGACACAACGAAAGGATACGACTAAAGGATACGACTAAATGTCAGAATAATTTTATTATCCCATATTTGCAAAATACTTGTGTGATATTCTATGCCTATGAGTTAACCATTTATGTACTGCAATTCTTTGATTTATAATGTACCAATCACTTGTCACTTGTTGAATAACCTCTGTGTGTTTGACAACTGTGTGCAGTGTCCTATCGCTCTAGATGATTCCTCACATGAAGCCAACTCCCACTGTCACACATGCAAGAGTTATGATGGTGTCTGACCATACCTAAGGCACCCCCTGATTGTTAATCATGTTTTATGTGTTTATACTATGCATAGCTGCACCAGTTTCTTATTATGTCTTTGCTGTTTCCCCTTCCCCTTGAGAATTATCATTCTGTAACTAGGGCCTCCTAATGAAATAAAAAGAGGAGAGTGGCCTTGAGGCATCAGAACGTGTGGAGACTGTTGGTTGTGATGCCCACTCTCTGCCCGTTCTCCTCGCGAGTAAAACTGAATTAATCTCTTGTCTTTCTTCTTGTTTACAATGTTTAGATAAACCTAACACTAAAGGACAAGGCTTTTAACCAAACAAACCTGTACACATTAATCTACCCTGTATCAGCAGCAGTAGGAACTGTAAATATGTATAGGGTGTTTGGATGTGGTGACTGAGACTGAATGGGACTAGTTTTACTTACTGATTGACTGGATGAATGATTGCATCACTATATATTGTATTTTATTTTATTGGCATGTGTGCCATTTATGACATCAACCTGTCCAGGGACTGAACGTGGAAACTGACAATTTTGCATTTACCTAACACAAACATGTGACTTCTTTGTGAGGTTCAATGTTTTTATGTGTGTTGTCCCTGATAAATAAACAACTAAACTAAACTAACTAACTAAACTCAGTAGAATATGTGTGAAAATCAGTTTGAGATCAGTAAGCTCAACAAGAATTAATAAATAAGGCGCACTGGATTATAAGGCGCGCTGTTCATTTTTCAGAAGATTAAGGGATTTTAAGTGCGCCTTTTAGTCTGAAAAATATGATACTTAAAATAAGAAACAGAATCTAATGTTCCTTGAATTAAGAAAAACACACTTATTCCATTGGTAAATAATTTTACTTGTCCAAGTTGAATCAACACAAAAATGTTTTTAATTTACGTCATTTTAACTTCCATAGATATTGCTTTTTGCAGTGTAATGCCTAATTAATGCATAAATCCTATCGACTGCGATATTAGGACTAATCAAAAGCAGATATCAAAGGTCTCGCAGAGAGGGGGAGTGGGACCCTCACCTCTTGGGCGCGGCGTGGGTGGAGCTGTAGCCATGGAGGAGAGAGAGCCTCGCCAGCGGTCTCCTCACATCATGACTGTCAGGGGTGCACCGGTGTTCCCTGTGGAGCCCGCAGCAGAAGAGCAGAGTGAGGCTGTCCTACGGCAACGCTTCACTCGGCAGCAGCATCGTGGTGACGGGCTTTGAAGTCTGGCATCAACTTTGTAGTCTGCAGTGGGAGATCTGAAAAATACAAACAGTTTTTTAATGAGAGCAAAGGACATGACAAGAGAATGTTGACAGTTGGAAAGTAAGTGAGGACAGGTGCGCATGCCAAGGTTTGAATATCATACAGATTTTTGATATTTAAAAGGACACTGCGTAACATTTCTAGTGGAGGGTCTGCTGTCTGTCTGTCTCCATGGAGATATTATTGCTTTGTCTAGAATGTTTCACAGTATAGATTAAACCTATCACAGAGAGACAAGCATGTTAAAACACTATGATTACAATTCAGATCTATGGAGAGTCTCCTATTGACAGAAGGAATTATGTTGTTTTTGAGCAACAGAAACACCAATAATGAATAAATGTGAGATGGATATGTTTAATGTCATACCATGGAATATTCCGGGCAAAGTAATAAGTATCTCCATGGATATCAAGTAGATAGTGGACCCTCCACCAGAAAAGTTGCATAGTGCAGCTTTAAGAGTGGTGTATAGGCCTGTCACTATAATTACTATATTGACTTATCTTTCAATACATGGCAGATAGAACAGTAATTTTTGGGGGTTTCAATATTCATCAAGAGTACTTTTTATTAGTAGTTGTGGGTATTTTTGGTTATTTTCTTCTGCAATATGATCACATTTTGACTGTAGAAGACTGAATTATGAACTACAATTGTACAATCTAATTACTAAAATAAATTAGATTAACATTTTGCCTTTTATGTATTGGAGCCCATGTTTTTAAAATATTGTACACATTTTTGTTGATAATTGAGCTTTAAGGTTTGGTTTCATCCTCCCCTCACTCGTGAACGATTGATCTCGGTCAATCTACGTTCCATCCCTCTCCTATGAACAGGAAACTTTGGGTAATGACCGAAAGAACAAGATCACGGATACAAGCGGTCGAAATGAGTTTCCTTTGCAGGGTGGCTGGGCGCTAGAGACAGGGTGCGGAGCTCAGTCACACAGGGGGAGCTCAGAGTAGAACCGCTGCTCCTCTTTATAGAGAGGCGTCAACTGAGTTGGCTCGGGCATCTGTTCCGGATGCCTCCTGGACACCTTTCTGGGGAGATGTTCCGGGCATATCCCACTGTTAGGAGGCTCCGGGGAAGACCCAGGACACGCTGGAGGGACTATGTCTCTCATCTGGCCTGGGAACTCCTCGTGGTCAGCACAGAAGAGCTGGAGGAAGTGTGTGTGGAAAGGGAATTCTGAGAGTCCCTGCTTACACTGCTGCTTCCGCAACCCGGCCCCAAATAAAGTGGAAAAAAACTGATGGAGGTTTGGTTTCAGTACTATTGTTAATCATCAATATGTACTCCAGCAATATATTCTACTTCAAAACCTAGTGGTGTATTGAGTTAAGCCTTCGCCCAAAAACCAAATGGTGGTCCAGGCAAATCTTGTGAATCAAACATGTGTTCATATTGGGCCTAGGGATGGGTGATATGTCCAAAGAAATATGTCACAACTGCTTTCATCTTTAAATCACAATTCTCAATTATGTTTGTTTCTAACTAAAAGAAAAAAAAAAATATTCATATGATGAACAAGAGATAATACATGCGTAAGAACATGACTAATCTGTGAAACTGATTGGACACAAAACACATTTCTTTTTCTGAAGTCTGAACTTTGCTGAAAAGCAGACTGGCTGATAGACCTGTTAATTAAAAAAGCCCCAGCTGATCACTGAAAATTGAAAATACTAAATCTGAACAGAAATCCCAACACAAATCTGAAGTTGTTGATAGGATTACACGCAGGACTGGAATTGAAATGAAGAGCGTCTTCTAGGGCTTTAAGAATTTCTTCCACAAAAACTATTACGTATTATGGTCAAATGTATTGGAAATCAGATACTAAGCGGCATTAAAACTGATATTGAAAATAGATACTCATTTTTTTTTTTTAAAAAGGTGACATTCTTAGAACAGAAATCTTTCCTAAATAGCTTTAGAATGATTAGAGTGACTAGTATACGCGGAAAGACCACTATGGGACCTATGTGGATAAGTGAGGGAATAAACAGATATAAGGCCATGTGGTAATATAAAAGAACATAGCCTACTACAATTTAATGTTGAGTAAATGAGTAAATCATCCTCATGTAGGCAGATTAAACTGTCGCTCCCAAAACTCCAGCTAGCTCACTCCAAGCCCCTCTCACTTCTGGTGTGATCCATATAAATCCTTTGACTAAGACACCCTCGACTAAACATGGCAGTGGAGTGGTTGGCTGCGTTTGTGGAACCAGGCTCACATACTGAGCATTTTTTGACTGAGGAAGTAAGGGACTGTTGGACTGTCTGAAATGAACTGTTTGTTTTGCTCATATCCATGGAGACCGTGCAAGAACTTGGCTAAGGCGCTAGCTATGGACATTTGAGATGCTATAGGCTTTATAGGATCTGTTCCTCTCCTTAAACTGCTCTGACACAAGTCCACTGACACCACCTGACCAGACCTCCTGTTATGATGCACTGAGACTTTTGACTGAGACAAAAGGGCAACCGAGAAGCACAATGTAAATGTTGGTGCAGGATAACTTGAATTTCCCTCGGGATCAATAAAGTATCTCTCTCCAACTCTCTCTCTCTCTCTTTCTCTCTCTCTCTAAACGTGTAGAGGACCGCAGGCCTAGATGAGTCTTTAACACATACGTGACAGCCGCAGTAGGTTGCTGAAATAATTGAATTGAATAGTCAGTGTGATGTGGGGTTGAGTGACTGCTCGCATCAACATCTGAGTCAGGACACATAATAAGAGCCCACATCTCATTATTGTCAAGAACACAATGGTGCTACAAGCATCTTGAACCACCTACCAGTACCGAGAATCCTCCGCCTTTAGTAAGCATAATGCTCTTTTCTCTTATTACCAATCTACCGGCACTTTTGCTATTATGTTAAGTACTACCATTGTACCCTTATTACCAACATCATTTTTATTACACATCTTCATGAGTGTATTTTACAAAGCTCTGCCATGAAATCTGACCTCAAGAGCTGCTTATACAATATATCTTTACTTGAGCAAGGCAACGTTTGCTCAAATACATGGGGAAAATTCTGTTACATGGTCTTTAAAATATAACTATTTGTGTTGCCAGCTGTGGTTGTCTGTTATAAAGGGCCCATATTGCACGATGTTCTGATCTATGTTATAATGTTTTTTCCTTGTCACAAACATGTTTAAGTTCTTCTCTCAAACAGAAAACACTCTGTTCCAACTTGTGATGTCATGCGGTAATACATGTGATCAGCTATGGCCCCGTCCACACTAGTATGTATTGGAGTTGTTTTTGTTGCAGATGCAGTGTTCGTCCACACTAATCCGATGGAAAATGGCTCCAGAGACGGAACGATCTGGTGATGCCAGCTCCCACGAATTCACCTGCGTACAGATTTGACCCGGCACTGTGTGGACGCCTGAAAATGCTGATACGCTGAAACGCTGATGTAGGTCTTTGCCCTGCGAAGTAAATCACCACCAAAATGCAAAGAGGCTAGAATATATGTCCATTCATATATGCGCTCTATGCGTACAACCTGCAGACGTATAATCTCTGAAAAGTTTAATATGAACCATCTCCAACGCAACAGAAGCACAGAACAAACTCACCATGAGCAGAACACCCCTCTGTCACAGAAAGAACACTCATATTCCACTGAGTCGTGTCCTTTAGTTCGACAGAAGCTGAACCGCATTAGTGCACAATATCGCACTGTTTTTTTGAGCGCTTAGTTTATGCAAATTAGACATGCGGTTTTAAGTTTCATTTCTTTAAAACGTAAACAAATATGCTCAAAGCTGTGTGGAATAGGGAAGGCTTGCGAACACAGAAATGACGTGTCTGGATGCAGATCGTTTCCGATACGCGGATTCGTTTCAGAGTAAACGTAGCCTATGTTTTTAAACTTCATACACCTTCACTTGAATCATTTGGTTAATTTCAGCTCTGGAATTTCCAATCTCTACTGAACAAAACGTAAAAGGTAGCTGTTAACTTGAAACCTACCACTTCATGACATCATAAGGTGGAACAGACCATTTTGAGCTTTGGTTTGATTACTCAAACTTTGTGAATGAAACAAAACACAACACAAGGCATGATTTGGATGAGGTAACAACATTAAAACATGACTAAAATCTCCCAAGAGTAAATTTTGTGTAATACAGGACTCCAGAATATCGCTGAAATTGAACCAAACTGAATAGATAATAGCAAAGTTAGTTACTCCAGCTTGCACCATATGTTGGCAAGCAATTCCCAGCTCTATTTCAATGTCTCCAAAATAGATAAATAAATAACATAAATCCAACCATCCGGAAAGTGCCAAAGCTTGCTGGGAGATCACTTCTTAAACTGCACATCTGCCAAAAATGTAATTAACTCCCATTCTCCTGCCTTCTTGTTTTGCACGCCAAGCTGAAATGACTCACGACGATGCAAAAATGTTTATCAAGTTTCGTCTAGCACTCCCCTGAGATCTGCTCCTTGTTAGATGATATTGTTGAAACGCTGCCATGCCCTGATTTCTCTTTGCTCTGCGGGCATCCTACCTGCTACCTGCTATTCAGCCTATATTTTATCCATAAATCAATGACTGGTGATTGTGCATGGAGAATGGCTTTCGCGACATGAAGAACAGAGGAACCCGCGCATCAAATGATAACAGCGTCCTTTGAAATGTCACAAATCGGAAAGGCTTTGAGTCGGGAGTGATCGTAAAGCAAAGGATTGTAGCACAAGTCATTCTTTTAATGTATGTTACAAAAGCAGGAGGTACAAAGGAAGCTAGTACCTTGATAAGAGAACATGATGGGCACGGCAGAGTGAACGCAAATTCACTCCCATCTGGACCTGTTGGCTTGGAAATGATTTGTTTACAAAAGTGATAAAGAGATAATAACAGGGTGCACACAAGGGCAGCGCAACTCCACCGTAAAAAATAATTATATTTTCTTTCTGACCAGTTAGTTCAGAAGTTAGTTTCGTGATCCAATTAAAAGAATTCAGTTCATGCACATTGTAAACAACTCCAGGAGCGTTCACAATTGAGAAAAGACTGAAATATGAACCAGCTAATGCAAGAATTATTCACAACACTGTCGATGTCTAAACTACAGGTACAAGAAGATGTTTCTATAAAAAGACAGGATATTTTTTTTTTTGCAGAGGACATTCTATTCTTTCTATATCACACTGTTCACACCAAGTATCACCAAGAAACTATTTAGGCGTCCAAGAGCTACTAGACCTAAACCAGATATCCAGATAAAGGACTATAGACTACAGATTAGGGATGTTACGATATCCAATTCTCTCGATACAATATTTTCACGATATGCATCTCCCGGTAATATATTTACGGCGATATTTTATGCAGGCTAACAAAATTGTGAATATGATTCTTTTCTCTTGTCATAATCCAAACAATTAAGATCTAAAAGTGCTTAATAACGGTCATTTCATTGTTTAGATTGGACTGAAACTGAGCAAAGGATCATGGTCTATGTAGTTCCCTTTATTTTTTTAACTATTGCTGCACCATAAGAATGAATTTAAGCAAATAAACTTGTGATTCGATATGTTGTGATGGTCCTGAGACTTTTGACGATACAATATCACAATATTTCGGTTATTGTTACATCCGGACAAGAGATATGCTGATATTTGTACTTTTTAGCGGCAGATTGTTTTGGTGAATCTGCCTAAAAATACACAAAAAGCTTTAAATTTTTGGTTAAAAGAGCTGTGGATGACTTTGTAGTACATTTAAATGACATAATAAAATAGGACTACATTACCCAGATTGAAAATTTGCTGGATCAGATATCGGCTTCCAAATATCGGTTCAGTCGATTTCCTGGTTGTATATATAAACTGATTTAAAGGGACAGTCTGGAATTTTGGACATAGGACCTCAGTGTTGGAGGCGTGTGGAGACACTTTTTAAAATATTCCATCCAGTCCTTATATTTTCAGAAGTCTTTGGTGCTAGGCTAGTGCACGTCAATGGCCATAGTTAGCCTGCCACTAAAAACAGTCTTACCCACTCCACAGAACACCCGAAGAAAATCTATTATTACACCAGACTATCAATGTAAAAGTCTGTGTTGACAGAATAATGTTTGAAATAAAACTAACCTTGCATCGCATGAATTGTCGCATGTTGAGGGACTATTTTCTCAGCAGCAGCAGAATTTTACTTTGCTGGTAAGATCGGTGCTAGGTGATATCAGTCCAAAGCTGCCAAGTTTTCTATCAGGAAGTACAACATGCTGCTGCTGCTCAGACATAAATCCTTCAAGTGCAAAGTTGGTTTTACTCCAACACTCTAACTCACTAGGAAATTAGGTCCTATGTCCAAAATGTCCCTTTAAGCGTAATAGTATAGTAGTTTTTACATTCATGTTTTTATCATGTCAGTGTCCCAATCAAATAAATACATAAACAAAAGCAAACTGAGGATAAATAGCAGCTATATAACATGTTTGAATCAGTTTTGTCAGACTTCATTTTTATTTTACGGAAATAAATGCTGTTTTCATTGTGCAGAAAAAGCTGGAATAGTTCATCTCTAATGTAAATTCAGCAGTTTGAGAACTACAGATCTAAATAACTATAGTGATTTGATTTGATAACTCATACAGCACTGGTAAATCTCTGCTTTGATTGTGATATATTGTGACTCAGCAGAATGTATCTTTTGCACCATGGATTTTGGTGCTACCCTATCAGAAGCTGTTAACATTTTGAACTACACTATACAAGCCTGTTCTTGCCTTTTTTCTACTTTGCTGCTCAAGTCGCTGATTCACTTTTGTTTCTTCCTTGGACCAAAACCGACAGATCCTGACCTCTGCAAATAGGAAAAAAACGATTGTCAGACACCATAAACCATCACATCTCAATGCTCAAGTGTTTTTTTTGTGCTTCTACCACTATGAAGCTCGATTTAATCTCGATTTTTTTTTTTTTATTTGATTGATTTTGACCATCTTTGAAACCATACAAATTACAGAAAGCACAAGACACACGAGAGGCAAGAGGGAAGGAGAGACTGGACTTTTGATCAAATTGTGCATAGGCCTGTCATGATATCAAACTTTGAAGCATGATATATTTCTACAGAGATATACTGCGATAAACGATGATACTGAACTGACTTTATACCACTGATCCAAAGCAAGATTATCCAAGTAAATCATTTTAAAATAAACAGTATCATTAAAAGACCTGAATTGCAACAAATAAATAACAGAATCTACTATTATTGGTCAATAATTAGCCATTAATTGTGATTCAACTAAAATACACCAGATCTCCCCACTCCCCAGAATATATCAATATATCAAATATTGTGACAAGTCTAACTGTGCAGATTTAAGTATTTAAGTAAAGACATGAAGAGATGCACTGTGGCCCTGACAATCTACTGATCTTCCAATTTTTCGATTTCTGAACTATTCAAAATAACTTGTAAGACCACACACTACAAATGAACAGATCTGAACCACAGAGAGTGAAAAACAAATCTTCAAGCTTCTGCAAGATCTGACTGGCCAAAATGTGTTCACTCTGAAATTAACTTCAGTCAGATACATGGACAAAAACTCGCTCTGAATCTAACACTGAAAACCAAAGCAGGATAATCCAATGACCTACTTACCAGTGCTGAAATGATTCTTATAATTGCTAATCTTAAAGTTGCACGATGTAACTTTTTGGCTAGTGCTTTGTCATTGCTCTGCCTGGAATGTTCCTCAGGATAACATTAAACGACCTTACATTTATTAAATAACTGGTTTTATAGCTCAAAAATACTTACATTCCAGCAATGAAAGGGGTTGCCTCTCCACAGATCTGACCTGGTCTAGACTCCAAAGGTTTAATACCATATCGTGAAAGATTCCAGATAAAGCATTAATATCTCCAGGAAGAAAAGCATTTGACGGACCCTCCACCGAAGAAGTTACATAATGCAGCTTTAAATGTACAATCTTTGAAGTACTAACGAGTGCAAAAACCTCATTTCCTAGTGAGCCAGAGTGTTGGAGACGTGTGGAGGCTCTTTTTAAAATATTCCATCCAGTCCTTGTATTTGCAGAGGTCACTGGTGCTAAGCTTACGCATGTCAATAGCTTTACCCACTCCACAAAGCACCCAAGGTAAAACAATTATTAAACCAGACTGTTGATGCGAATGTCTGTGTTGATAGAATAATTTTACAAGTAAAACCAATCTTGCATTTGAAGGATATATGTCTGAGCAGCAGCAGCGCGTTGTACTTCCTGATAGAAAGCTTGGCAGTGGCGGACTGATATAGGAGAAAATAGTCCCTCAACATGCGACGATTCATACGATGCAAGGTTAGTTTTATTTCAAACATTTTTCTATCAACACAGACATTTACATCAACAGTCTAGTGTAATAATAGATTTACTTCGGGTGCTTTGTGGAGTGGGTAAGACTGTTTTTAATGGCAGGCTAACTATGGCCATAGAGATGCACTAGCCTAGCACCCATGACCTCTGCAAATACAAGGGCTGGATGGAATATTTTAAAAAGTGTCTCCACATGTCTCCAACACTCTGGCTCACTAGGAAATGAGGCCCTATGTCCAAAATTACAGACTGTCGCTTTAAGAGAGAAAACACACAATCAAATATGCAGTTTTCATTTTGGCATATAAAGTTTTTAATAACGGTCACTTCCTCTAAAGAAGTTTGTGAAAAGAAATTCAAATAGGATACATCTTTTCATACAGTATTTACACTTTAAATGTTCAATGTGCTGTCCCTTTACAAATAAATAAATAAGAAACTGATCAAAAATGTAATTATTTTGAGTATATTAATGAAAAAATAGCTTGATACTGTACGCATTCTGTCACTAGACCCTGGAATACTATAGTGAATCTGACACTGTTTGAAACCAACACCTCTCTAACACTAGTAGGTATAGAAAATATAAATGACACTTTTTTCACATTTTTTCCAATTCCCACTCATAGTGTTCCTTGACTTGGTGAATATTGCATATTAGAATCCCTCTTCCACTTCTCCAGCTGTTCCTCCTCTCACTCACTCACTCCCTCCTCTGAGTCCAGTCAACTCATCTGTAATGAATGGGGGGAGAAAGAGAGTGCTATCATTTGTGGACTTTTTTTTATGAATGCGCTTTTAATAATAGACATGGAGCTGAGATGAGCACTTTGTCTCTCTGCCCGCTGCCCTTGCGAGACGTGTTTTGGTGCTCCCACTTCTACGCAGATTAAATACGCACAACCTTTTGTCCCCTTTAAGTTGAGTCAGCGCTGCTCGTCCAACCACTACGCCATCAGATAGTTTCACAATTTACCCAGGCGTGTTTTTCAAATCACATCTCGGACACAATGGCTGCTCCTTCAAAGCGTTCCGGGAGTGTGGCTAGAATGTCAGCAAAATGTATGAAGCTTTAGTGCAGTGTAAATATGTGGAGAGAGAGGCTGAGGGAGGGTAAAGGGAGAAATACACATGGTTGCACAATGTTAAACAATATCTCTGTTACAAGTAAGGCCATACAAGTACTGTATTATGATGACTTAATAATGTAGTCAAAGGAGAATTCAATTTGGTGTGTTAAAGGTCCAATATTATGCACAAGCTTTAAGCCATGTTATAATATGGATTTTTTTGCGACTGATACCAATAAAATGGGAGTTGGAGGTGCAGATATAAAAGCCGATATATTTAGTGATGTAAAAATTTACTGTAAATCTTCAATTGATTATAAAACTTAGGTCTGGCTCTACTGGATTTTAAATTGGGTTTGTTTACACTACATTTATTGTTATTCTCCCTCTTTATAGTCATATATAAATAGAGTAGGTCGGCCTAATGGCATTTTTGCATGATATTCTAGCCACTAAAGAAAATAAGGCAACTCAGTTACTAGTCTTTAGCTGTAAATAATTATATGCATAAATGTGGACCGTTCACTCCTCTATTCACAGCTCATTTACATATCAATGCAGGTCCAGTAACATGTACACAGCCACTATAGTCACTTAACAGTAGGACAAACAGGCTCTTCATGTGTGGGAGATTACAGCAGCTAAGTACAAACCAACGAGAAAGAACCAAAAGTAGCTCCAAAACCGACACATGTGTAACAGTCACCGGTCACACAGGCACTTCTCAGATCATAAATCTTCAGAAATAAGTGTCCTTTTAATCCTGACTCAAAACAATCGTCCGTAAAAATAATAAATAATAATAATAATCCAGCATGTTGACAGCAGCTGTGTGTCCTCTGTGTATGGGACAGTCTGCTCTGCTCCACACTCACACTTTGATAAAAACAGCAGTAGTTTTGTTGTTGGCCTAAATTGTGTTTTTATTTATAGTCAGTATCGTGGATCGTGGAGACACAAGAGCATTTAAAGCAGCGCTTCAGTGTTGCGCACATGGATCTATGGCTGCACGAGGTGTATACAAGTGCACGTGAGTGATGTGACTCTGGGGGTGGGTTCAGGGGCAGTATGGCGTCACAAAGACAAATTACTCTGCAGATACAAGCTGATGCAGCGCCACATATTAGGACATTTATCTGTCTATAAATTGGATTAAATAAACATAATATAGAGAGTGTAAACTTTATAAGGATGTATAACATGCCCACGTGGACTATCGGCCCAGATCAGCAAGATTTAGGCCGATAATCGATATGTCTCCAAGTGCCCAAGTAATATTTCAATTAAGGATGGGCATTCAATGAAATTTTATTAATGGATCGTCGGGAGAATTAACGATACATTTTCGATGAATCATTAACGTTTTTATATAATAAGTATCACCATATTATTATTACTATTATTAATCTGCATAAATAAACTCAACTTTACGACATATAAACCATAATCACTATAGAGCCACATCAGCCTGTTCGAGATTAGAATGTTTTTAATGCAGTTAAGCGAAAAAAAATAAATAAATAAAATGCTCTTGTGTGCTGATGCGGTTCAGCTTCTGTCGGACTAAACGACACGACTCAGTGGAATACAGGTGTTCTTTCTGTGACAGAGGATGTTGATGCTGAAGGTGAGTCTGTCCCGTGAGTGTGTGTCGCGATGTTTTCAAAGATCGTATCTCTTTATGTTGCAGTAACTGGGATACTGCGTGTACATGCACCATGATGAAACCAGGATACAGATGCGCACGTAAACACACAGTCACGGAGTCGTACAGTGTCTCCAAGGAGGTGCCAGAGCCCAAACGTGGGACTGAGGCTGCAACTCCAGTATTAGTGCTGTCAGACGCAACTTCGTATCTACGCACAGCAACCTGCATTCGGTTTGTCGATTAGAAATGAATGCAATCGACGAAATTCTTAATGATCAGTTATTGATTCTTCGACTAATCACGCCCATCCCTAATTTCAATGCCTCATCGAAATCATACCTGGCGTTGTGTTTTGTTTCATCCACAAATGCTCGTTCCACCTTGTGATGTCATGTCAAGTTAACATCTACCTTTCACCTTTTGTTCAGTAGAGATTAGAAATTCCAAGTCTGAAATCATCCAGATGAGTCTAGTGAAGGTGTATGGAGTTCAAAAACACAATGGAGCACTTCCTGTATTACCACATGACATCACAAGGTGGAACAGAGTGTTATCAGATTGAAATATATAGGTTTTGTGTGGTAACATGAATAAAATAAAATGTAACTCCAGGTTTTTGAAGAGGAAACAACATGATAACATAGATCAGAACACAATGTGATGCGGGCACTTTAAGGATGCGTGTGGGCTGTACTCCATAACAGTTACTACTTTGAGCCAGTGGAGCAGGTGCACTTTTAGTACAGTTAAATGAGATAGCTCCCATTTACTGTACATGCTCTTGTTCTCTGATCTAGAACATATGGCAGCTCGCGTACCCTTTAATCTGGCAGGTGATGATGAAAGATTATACGTTACTAAAATACCAGCCCTCCCAACAGACTTCAGCCACTCAGTAGCCTAGAATCAAACCACCATCGCTATGAGTGGTATTTTTGTCCTTTATTGAGTTCTAGGGCAAAAAGTATAGCAATTATTTTTCGTATTGATTTTGTTTGCTGTGCAGCTCCAACCAGTACTTATTTCTGCCTCATCTGGGGATTAGCGATTGTGAAAGATTTCAGCGTATTTTAGATGACATTTAGACAAAGATTTCTTGAGTGAATAAAGAGTGAAAAGTGATAATCGATTGCAGTTGGAGGTCACTGTTAAAAGTTAAGCTTAGGATTTAAAATGCGTCAATAAAAACAATAAAATAAAAATAGAAAACATCACCAGAAACTTAACGCTTAACACTATGCCTCACAATAACACAGTTTGAAGTGTTATTAAGATATATTGCTGAAGTAAATTGAAACTTATTTGAATTTATTTGTTTGGGGGTCCTCATAATTGCAACAAAAGACAGATACAGTAGGCCAGACATTAGTACTACACTACTGCTACAGTACTACTACACTACTGGGCCTGGTCAAGCAGAAGTAAACAACAAGGCCAAAAATTCATACATATGTACTCTAGTTTATGAAACTGTTTACATTTTTTCTGTACCATTTTTGGTTCTAAAGTTCCATCCGTTTTAAACAGACCATGTATGAAACATGGAACAAAAATTATTTCCCAAATTTCAAAGTTGCAGGTCTTTGAATCATGTAAATAAATGGATGTATTTCATCATATCTTGTGTTATTCGGAAGAAAAATCTTTGCAAAACTGTTGATGAATTTTACAATTTGCTTTACCATAAAAAAAAGAAATTTAAGTTAATAAAAAAAAGTTTTTTCAACCTAATCTTGTACCATATGGTAGAAAACTATATGAAGCAAATATTCAAACCAGTTTGTTAAGGATATGTAAGTGAGAACCAAGAGTTATCACTGTTTGTATTTATTGCCCAAAAAGTGCTGCATATTTCATTCCCTCCGTTACCGACATGAGTTTTTAAAATTTTTTGTCAACAAGAATATCACAGGTTTAACTTGACCCTGTTGGAGTGTTAACTCTTTCCTACATTCTGATACCTTACTTATTTCAATAGTCCCTCTAAAAATCTGCCCCTGTTTCCCTCCGTTACCACTTGACCGGACCCTACTGCTACATAAATTCAAATAAGCATCTAAACAACAAAATCAACAACAACACACACACACACACACACACTCGATTGTCTGACACATAATAAATCAAATTTGAGCAAAGATAATCACAAAATACAACAAGATGAACAACAAATTCAAAAAACAATGACATGGGTTCTGTAAATATTGAACCAGAGCATTTTTAAATGAAGAGACGAAGTTAATGCACGAATCGATGAGGGAATACACTTCCAATCAAAAGGAGCTTTATATTTAAATGAGTGTTTCCATATTTGTTTTTTGACTCTTGGGACAACAAAAAATATCTGATCTGCGTGACATTAACTGTAAGAGAGGCATGTCCCAACTGGGCAAAATGCGGCCCACAGACAAATTTTTCTTGGCCCTCCGGCTTCTAGGGGAATTGGCCCAAATGACCTTGCATCAATTAAAAATTTACTTTTTACTGCAAGTTTGTTTTGAAAATCTACCTTGATAAAGCGAATGGTTAATATTTAGTGTGTGGTTTTAAGGATCTTAGCATGAATAAAGACTGATGGCTCATTCTAATGTGTTAAACATGTCCATATTTCAATTGTTCACTGTCCTGAGCTCCAGTCTACGGCCCTCGATCAGCCCTCTGCTTCATCTGTGTTTAGATATGTGGCCTTTGATGAAAAAAGTTTGGACACCCCTGCTGTAAGAGGATCTGAATGGAATTAAATACTGTTTGAGATATTCAGGATAACTGAGATGCATTTGCATTTAAAGATAAATAATAAGCAGTGAAGTTGACGTCGGGAGGACAGAGTGAGCAGGACAGTTGGTGAAACATCGTACAGTGGTGAGTTGTGAAGGGACAGCGGAGAATGAATCTGCACAGACTGTTATAAATAACGCTGAGTGGTTGGAGGATACAAGTTGTAGTATTTTGATAAATGATATCACAGTTATCTAAAATGGGAAGAATTCGTTGTGAGATCATCTTTTTCCTGACAGAAAAGCTAAAATAAATGATGGACTGATAAAGTAATTTTAAGCGGTATGAAATTTAGTTTGTAATAGTTTGTATGTGGGCGCTGAAACTAATTTATGCCGGCGTTAAACTTATCCATCTCCAGGGAGCTGAACAGGCCAAGGTATAGATAAGTTTGGTGGAGAGGAACATACTAAGCAGAGCAGTAACATTTCCCTAAAGAAAAAAAAGTGGCTTACCCTCCACCAGGAAAGTTACACAATGCATCTTAAAATCTGAGGACCTGTTTACACAAGAACGCTTGCAGGTAAAAACGATAAAATATTTGATCAGAAGTGCCTTTCGTTTAGACGGTGACAACGTTTTTGGGGCTTAAAAATGCAAAAAATCTGAAACTGTGATAGAAATTTAGATTGTGGAAAGATTTCTCTCATTCTGTCTGTGTAAATGAATGTGATTTCTACCTGAGATCAGACCCCCACAGGAAAATATTGATAATGATTGATTACATTAAAATAGTGATTAGTTTATCTTTTAGAAACACATATGGTCTTGTAACTAAAACCCATTTGGCTTGCTAGAAAGACCCTTCAATGTAAATACTTCTGTTCCCTTTTGCTTGCTAATCTGGTGAGGAAGTGATAAATGCAGGTGAATATGGAGCAAATCAGATCAAGCACATCTGACCACACCTCAGTAGGAGTCGTCACCTTCTCACTTTGAAATGTATGTCTTCTGGTCATCTCAGGCTGTATATGCTTTGTAACATTGGGAGAGATGGGCAGAGACTTGGGGAGATACAGTGAGAGATGTAGTAGGGACATACTGCTGGTGAGGAGAGGCTGTTGGGCTTTGGCCAGGACAGGCCTAGGCCCTGTCCATATCTGCTGTAACAAGAATAAACCTTGGTCTATATTCCAAAAACTCATCGGGCTTCGCAAATGAGTCCGTGTATCATTCGTTCATTCATTTTTCAATATAAAACCAAAAATAAGAAAACGAAAAAACAACAGTTTTCTTTCGTTATTTGTCTCCAAAACCAAAATGAAAAAACGGATAACGATTCGTTTTTTCAGTTTTCGATTTTGTGTTTAAATGAAGAATGGAAAATACGGATAACGGCTGTTTCCCGTTTACGTGACTTCCGTGACTGCGATGTCGGACTTTTGCACCGCATACGGACTGAATCAGGACTGATCCAGGTCCGAGACCAGACCTTATTTTTGGTTTTATATTGAAAAACGAATGAACGAATGATACATGGATTCAAATGGATTCATTATTTATCTTCAATGGATATATCATTTTTTTTCCATGAGACCACCCTACAGAGTGGAAACGCTAAATACAATCTGCCGTAGCGTTTCTGTCTACACTGCCCAAGACGCAATATATACCCAATCAAATTCCACACAATTTTGCGTCACGGTTTGCATGTAGATTTCCTCCCGAAAACGCTGGTCTAAACACAGAATTAAAAGTGAAGACGCAATGCCACTTTTGTGTCTTCTATTCAGACCTTATATATAGCCAAAAAAATACCCCAAAGTTTCCCAGTCGTGCAAAGAAAATATACACGATCCATATTTACCACCAAAATATATACAGTTCCCGTTTTCATATACTGAACAATAACTCTATATAGTAATTACTGTGACAGACCAACCCAGCCCTGATTTTTCATGACATTTACTGACAAATGTTAACAATTACAAAACGACAAACAGCTATATTGGTGAAAATATAACCTTGGCATAGCTCATAGAGAATATTTGTGCTGTTGCAGGTGATAGATGGTGTGACTGTTAGACTAATGATTCACTTTGTCTTCACTAGACAATGAAAAGGAAAAATGAAATAACTACTTACATAGCATAGCCTCTAGTGAGTACGTTGTGCAATTGTTTACAAATACAACAATGCTAAATACCAACCATGAAAACGTGTAAAATTAGTTCATGGTAAATGGTCACGTTTTTATAAACTGTAGCGCTTTTCTACCTTTAAGGCTGTGAGCTGGAGACATCTGTCACAGTGAGGGACAGGAGGACAAACTGCTCTCCATCATGGACACTCCTGTTCACCCACTGCACCAGACTATAGAGGGACAGATAATACTCCCTACAACTGTACAACAACTCACCCACTGCACCAGACTAAAGAGGAACAGAGGAGCGCATTCTCCAACAGGCTCCTACAGCTCCACTCAAACAGTGAAGAGATACAGGACTACATTCATAGTATAATACTCCCTACAACTGTATAACTCACTCTTATGTAACAGATAATACTCCCTACAACTGTACAACAACTCACCCTTATGTAACACATAATACTCCCTACAACTGTACAACAACTCACCCTTATGTAACACATAATACTCCCTACAACTGTACTACAACAACTCACCTTATGTAACAGATAATACTCCCTACAACTGTACAACAACTCACCCTTATGTAACAGATAATACTCCCTACAACTGTACAACTCACCTTATGTAACAGATAATACTCCCTACAACTGTAACAACTCACCTTATGTAAGATAATACTCCCTAAACTGTACAACAACTCACCCTTATGTAATGGATAATACTCCCTACAACTGTACAACAACTCGCCTTTATGTAACAGATAATACTCCCTACAACAGTACAAAACTCACCCTTACTTAACAGATAATAATCCCTACAACAGTACAACAACTTACCTTATGTAACAGATAATACTCCCTACAACTGTACAACAACTCGCCTTTATGTAACAGATAATACTCCCTACAACAGTACAAAAACTCACCCTTATGTAACAGATAATACTCCCTACAACAGTACAACAACTTACCTTTTTGTAACAGATAATACTCCCTACAACTGTACAACAACTCACCCTTATGTAACAGATAATACTCCCTACAACTGTACAACAACTCACCCTTATGTAACAGATAATACTCCCTACAACTGTACAACAACTCACTCTTATATAACAGATAATACTCCCTACAACAGTACAAAAACTCACCCTTACTTAACAGATAATAATCCCTACAACAGTACAACAACTCACCATTATGTAACAGATAATACTCCCTACAACTGTACAACAACTCACCCTTATGTAATGGATAATACTCCCTACAACTGTACAACAACTCACCCTTATGTAACAGATAATACTCCCTACAACAGTACAAAAACTCACCCTTACTTAACAGATAATAATCCCTACAACAGTACAATAACTTACCTTTATGTAACAGATAATACTCCCTACAACTGTACAGCAACTCGCCCTTATGTAACAGATAACCCTATGTCCTGTCAATCATCATATCATTGTTGCACTGTTTCCTGTGACCTCTTGTATAAAGCTGTGATTTTATATTTTATGACTTATCTTTCTATTTTATTTTATAACTTGTACATTTACATTTATATAATTGTGTATAATTATGTCTTATTTGTGTATAATTATGTCTTATTTGACAACTGGCTCTTGCTCTCTTTTGCTACTTTATTATTATTACCATTTATATTTCCGCTCTTTATTTTATTATATTATATGATATGATATGATATTGTGATGTGTGAGCTACTGTGTCCAAATCATTTCCTTTGTGGATTAATAAAGTTTGTCGAAGTCTTAATCTAAGTCTTAAGTGCCTTGCCCAAGGACACAACACAACAGGATTCATCTATGGGATAAATGGATCTGAATGCTCTGGGATTTGAACCACCAACCTTCAGATCAGTGGACAAATACAGATTCAATTCAAGTTCAAATTATAATACTGAGCTTTTGAATGTATTGTTTGAAATTGTTTAAAATTCTAACATGGCTTAAAGCTCACAAGAATCCATTTTGTATAATATATTGCCTTTAAAAATGTATTTCCTGGTTTAACAGAAGTTCAAAGCTACAGTTTTTATTCAACTGTATTACTTTGTGCTGCTCAAAATTGTATCTCCTTTAGGATCAATAAAGCATTTATCTGTCTACTGCCATTACTGCAGTCTCTCTCACCTGCAGATTCCTTTTTTTTTAAATTCAAGTAAGTTCCAAAACTCTCTCCAATCAAATTTCACAACAGCAGCAAAAACATATCTCCCTCCGAATCACTTCTTCTTCAACATACTTATGATTTGTCCTGGGATGATAATTTACCACCCAATCCGTTTTCTCATTTTGCCATATAATTGAGAAGTCAAAGTACAAAAATATAACTAATAATTAACTATTTGTTCATTCTCTTCTGAATTGCAGTGCCTTTTCCATTTTAGACATTTATTCTCTGGTGATTAAGTAGATTTTGGGATCTGCAGAGTCACTAGAGTAATTTTCCATCTGTTTGGGACATAAAAGCAGCTTGAGCTTTCACAGAGCACGGCAATTACAAAAAACGGATTACATTTATTTTAGATAATTTCCGATATTTAAAACTAACTATAACTATAATCATATTACCATTCAATTACTGCGTTCTAAAAATGATGGGTCAGAAGCACGGTACACATTGTGAAAAGTGGTGAAATTATCATCACGTATATGCGATGTTCAAATGCTGGGCTGTCTAAACCTGTAAAGCTCAAAATGCTGTTCCACCTTGTGATGTCATGAAGTGGTAGTATCCAAGTGAACAGCTACTTTTTACCTTTTGTTGAATAAACATAAAGCAATAAAGCAAATCGGTAACACTGTATAATAATTACACCTTATTTAGCCTTAATAAAGCATGAACAAAGACTTAATTAATAATGATTCACGCTTAGTAACTACTTAATTACTACCTTAATTAGCACTTGCACTTAATTTGCCTGTGCTGTAAATAGTTATTCATAATTATTTCATACTTAATTACTCATGGACTAACCATTTGAGCATTTATTAATGATTAATAAGCTATGAGAGAATGATTTACTAATAATGCAATGCAATGATAATTCAGGCAGCTGTTATCTGTTAGTTAAGTCTTTTTGAGAGCTTTTCTAAAGTGAAGACTAATTATGCTTTATTAAGCATTTACTAAGCATGAATCATTATTAATTAAATCTTTGTTCATTATTAATTAAGTCTTTGTTCATGCTTTATTAAGGCTAAGTAAGGTGTAGTTATTATAAAGTGTTACCAGCAATTCTAGGGCTGAAATCATCCAGATGATTCTAGTGAAGGTGGAGTTTAAAAACACACTGAAGCACTTCCTGTATTACCACATGACATCACAAGGTGGAACAGTGTTTTCTATTTGAGAGAAGAAATATGCCTAAATACGCAGGGTTTGTGTGTTTAACATGTGTGAATGAAACAAAACTCCAAGTATGTTTGTGATGAGGATACAACGTTCCAAAGATCAGAAAATACGAGCCCTTTGAAGATACAGATATGAAACTTTTCTGGTAGAGGGTTGTCTCCATGGAGATGTTATTGCTTAAGATGGAATGTTTCACTATATGGCATTAAATTTCATCCATCTCCAATAACAAAAGCAGACGATGACACCATAGATGTGATAAATAGGGTTCAACCGATACAGATTTTGTAACAGCCGATATATTTAGTGAAGTAAAAAATCACTGTAGATCTTCAACTCATTCTAAAACTTAGATTTTACTCTCTTGGATTTTAAATTGGGTTCGTTTAGGCTACATTTACTGTTATTTTGCCTCTTAACACCTAACAGCTAATGGCATTTTTGCATGACATTCTAGCCTGTCAACAATGTAGCCTAAAGTAAACTACTGCTCAGCCTAAGTTTATAAGGAGATATAACAGCCCATATCGGCTAAATTTAGACCGATAGGCAATATGTCTCCAAGTGCCCATATCAGCCCATAATATCGGCCAGCCCATATATTGTCAGGCCCTCGTGATAAATGAGAAAGCAATAACATCTCCATGGAAACAAGGTGGCAACACACCATCTGAAATGTAATATAGTGTCACTTTGATATGATATTTTTATGAGAAACATTCAAAAGAAAAATCAACACATTTTAAACCTGATGATTTCAGTAAATGATCTTCCCCCTCCAACTCCATTAAAGGTGCATTGTGTTAGCCAGGCTGGTGATCTAGTGCTTTCGCTCAATTTCATTTCTCTCCAGCGACTAGGTCAGGAATCGGAATACACTAGATGCTTTGCAAGAACCCTGGAAGTTGTAGACCATGCACCGGCCAATCGGCGAAGAGCTGAACCAACCCGAGTTGCGATAGTAGACTGCAAACGCTGTCTTCACATTTTTATTGCACTTTTGGTTCGTAAGTTCACCTCGCAAAAACGACAATGATCGTTGACAAACATGTTCACTCTCTGCTTTGTTTGCTGTTGTGCCGGCAATTACTTGAACAGTACTGGTGCATTACATACGTCATGACCAAATGGCAGTGTGATTGGTTAAATAAAAAAGTACCCGCCTACTGTCGAGCGAACCAATCCTAAAGCTGCGAGGTCAAGTGAAACCGGCTGAATCAGGCTAGCATTGTGCAACTTTTCTGGTGGAGTGTTTTCATCTTTATGGAGACCAAATCATGGATAATTATTGGTAAGATCTGTGGAGAGGCAAACCACCTGTAATGGAATAAAGGCAAGATAGATCTGTTTAATGTCATACTGTGGAACATTCGCAGAGCAATAACATCTCCACATAAACAAGAAGCGTTACATAGTGCACCTTTAAATATTATGGCCCACACAATGTTGCAATATAAAACCTAACAATTTGATATCTGAAAAATTTGAGAACAGATTTTCAATACAAACCAGAAGCGCTGTCTTGTAATGTGAACGCAAATGGACAGTACTTATTGTGTACTGCAGTTCTACGGGCTTCAAAGTCTATACTCCTCTAATGCAGTGGAGTGGAGGCACTTAGTATAAATGATATGGTGCAACTTTGAAAAGAAAATTGTCCAGGACTGACTACCCACTGTAGAAATGAGACGATAGCAAGTCTGTGAAATATCCCTTTACAAGCTTTCTCCACAGGCCTATTCATACATTATAGACACAGGCTTTGAATACTCATATTAGACTTAGACAAACGTTATTGATCCACAAGGAAATTATTTGGACACAGTTGCTCACACATCACAGTTTATTATAATAACAAAGAGCAACAATATAAATGGTAATAAGAAATTCTAAATAAGTAGCAAAAATAGCAAGAGGCCGGTGTCAAATAAGGCCTAAGTATATAAATGTAGGCCTATATGTACAAGTAAAAATAAAACATACAGAAGTATAGCAATACAAATAGATCTCTCAGCTACAGTATATCAAGAGGTTGTAAGGAGAAAAGTGGAAAGATGAAATAGTGAGTGCGTATATATGCACATCAATATCCCGGTATACGTGATCAAATGGAGTATCCCCGTTTCTTGTCACAATCTTACAAATGTGCAAGTGCAAAAATGATATACTTAATAAACCAGGAAAAATACAAACAACCATGAGCTCGTTTAGCAGAGGAAGCATAGAGAGGTTACTAACCAGCGGTGAGGAGCTATGATCCACTACGCAGATCAAAGCCAACGTTTCCAAACACACTGCAACAGATTCTTAATTAAAATCTTCTGCATAAATAAACCCAACTTTTCAACATATAAACCATAACCACTATACAGCCACTTCAGCCTGTTTGATAATATAATGCAGCTTTGCGCACATTTGTTTACGTTTTACAAAAATGAATCTTGAACCCACATGGCCGTAAGCGTTGAAAAAAACTGCTTGTTCATTGTGCCCTGATGCGGTCAGTTTCTTTTGGACTAAAGGACACGATTCAGTGGAATAATAGTGTTCTCTATGTAACAGAGCGATGTGCTGATGATGGTGAGTCTGTTCTGTGCGTATATTGTGTTGGAGTTGGTTCATGTTTAACTTTTCAGCGATCATACATGTGCAGGTTATACGAGTGCAGATTGTACTTGTGCAGGTTTAGAGCAGCTCTTTACTTAACAGTCATTTCACTCACTTTATTTATGTTGGTCACTTTATTTATGTTGGCTACTGTTGTGATGAAAAGATTGAAAAGTATGGACGCATGCGTACTCAACTTGACAGTAACAGTAACCAGGATACTGCATATACATGCCACAGTATCCCGGTCACTATCAGAATATACCAGCTACAGTATTTTACAGATAAGTAAGGTTTACAGTTTTACAGTAAGTTTACAGGTTTCTCATAACCGGGATACTGCCTTATTCGGTATACTCAAATTGGGATACTGCATATACATGCACCATGACGAAACTGGGACACTCAAAATACCTGATCATAACCCGGATACTGATGTGCATGTATACACACTCATTGATTGACAGGACATTGGGTTATCTGTTACATAAAGGTAAGTTGTTGTACAGTTGTAGGGAGTATTATCTCTTACATAAAGGAGTGTTGTTGTACAGTTGTAGGGAGTATTATCTGTTACATAAGGGTGAGTTGTTGTACAGTTGTAGGGAGTATTATATATAATAGTATGAATGTATCTGTATCGCCCACTGTTTGAGCGGAGCTGTAGGCGTCTGTTGGAGAATGAGCTCCTCTTAACTCCGCCAAGCTTTATTTTGCTCTACATAGCTAATATTGACAACCACTCCAGCTAGCATATGTCGCTATTTCTTCCCATTGTCCAGAATCAATTGTTTGGTCGATCTGCTGGAGTATCTTATGATTATTTTTCATTCTCTCAAAGCATTTGTCAAAATCTAAAATCTTTCATTACCCTGGCGGGTCGATACCTGATCCCCGGTAAAGCCCTTGGAGCCCAGGTGGTTGTGAATGATGTCGCTGGAGTAAATTAGTGATGGACACGTTTATAGGCTAGGCTCACAACCTTCCTGCATCTGATATATGGTTTTGGCAGCGTAGGGCCTCTGGGTGTCAGGTACGTGCCAAGTTAAATCTATGGGCATCATATTAAAGGTGCACTGTGTAACTTGTCCACTGGAGGGTCTGTCATCTGCTTGTCTCCATGCTTAGAAAGTTCCACAAAATAGCCATAAATTTTAAGGTGTACTGTGTAACTGTTTGGTTTGGGGTCCGTCACATGCTTATTTCTATGGATATGTAATTTCTCTCCCTGAAATGTTCCACAGTATGACATTAAAGGTTGTATAGAGGATTTTCCAAGGAACGAGAAATCCAGCGACTGTTTGTCCTTTTTCAAATGTTGCGCATGCGTGAAACCACCCCCCCCCCTACAGCTCCTACGTAGAAACGCCTTCTCCCGCCTCCTCACTACGCCAGAAACAGGTTTGTTACAGCCGGTGAGCTGCACATGACTTGTAAACAACTAACTACAGTGTTGGTTAGGCAAGGCGGAGAAGTGAGGAGCGGGGGAGCGGGTGTGCGGACATTTCGTTCGCGGACGAGAAGTGAGGAGCAGGGAGAAGAGCGGAGCAGGGAGAGAGGAGAGAGGGAGAGGAGAGGGGAGAGGGAGCGGTGCGCGGAGATTCCGTGCCCGTAGAAGTGAGGAGAAGGGGAAGAGCGGAACGGCAGCGGGGACAGGAGTAGGAAAGGGGAGCAGAGAAGGTTGCGCGGAGATTCAGTGCGAATGAACTAGCTACAACACGCAGCAGCAAGCGGACTCTTTCTTTGCCTTGAAAATTACGTTTTCAGACATAGGATATCGCTTTCGTGTCCTGAAAAACGTTTGACTAGCTCTTGGAAATAAAGTACGTTTTCATAATAAGCAGAAGTTACCTGTCCAGGAGTAATTTGGCGACCAATGCGTCAGTCTTTAGACCCTGCGTCTGCTTCAGTCGCGCCATCGCTGGAATCTACAAGAATCACCTTAGTTTGGCTTCGCTGCTTTTCCCCTTGTCTTCTTCTTTCAGCGACCTCAAAAACGGACTTTCTTTTGCGGCTAACTGCTCCTGGATTCTTGTCTGCCATTGCAACAAACTTTGTGCTAACTGCGAGGAAGATTATAGGTAAAAAAAAGCCGTAAGAACTGTTGCGTTGGTGGAGTAAACAGCGTCTGTGCGTCTTGCGTCTGTGGACTGCGTGACAGGCGTACGTAAACACGTACCGGCGGCGCGCAGGCAGGTAGTTACGCTAGAAACGTAGGGAGTTTGATTGATAGCCTGTCAGCTAACAGATAACGAGGCAATGTCGTTATCTATTGGCAAATGTTTAGCTGGCCCCACCACGTCCAGAGTTGATGAATTTTTATTCTCTTTTTTTTGGTCATCATAATTACAAGGCTACTGCACCTCTATAATGCTATCATTGACAACTTGAAACAAAAAAAACAAAAAAAAATCCTCCATACAACCTTTAAACAGCTCTTGCTTACATTTATCTTACATTTATTAAATTACAGCTCAAAAATACCTAGCAAAACAGGCATTCTGACTGTGAACAGGGTTGCCTTTCCACAGATCTGACCTGTAACTTGGTCTGGTTTGTTCTCTTAATACCACACTGTGAAACAATCCAGACAAAGCAATAAGATATCCATGGAGAAAAGTATCTGACAGGCCCTCCACCATAAAAGCTACACAATGCACTTTTAAGAGTCTCTATGGAGACTTGCAAGCCAACTTACAGATTAGATTTGTGGAGAGGCCACTCACAGTAAGACTATATGTATTTTAAGATATTTCCGAGCAATAAATAACACCTGTAGTTGAACAAATGCATGACAGATTAATTTAAAGAGACAGTCTGGAATTTTGGACATAGGACCTCATTTCCTAGTGAGCCAGAGTGTTGGAGACATGTGGAGACACTTTTTTAAATATTCCATCCAGTCCTTGTATTTGCAGAGGTCGCTGGTGCTAGGCTAGTGCATGTCAATGGCCATAGTTAGTCTGCCACTAATCTTAGTCTTAGTCTTATCTACTCCCCAAAGCACCCGAAGCAAATCTATCACTACACCAGACTATTGATGTAATTGTTTGTGTTGATAGAATAATTTTACAAGTAAAACCAACCTTGCATTTGAAGGATTTATGTCTGAGCAGCAGCAGCAAGTTGTACTTCCTGATAGAAAACTTGGCAGCGGCGGACTGACAGATGAGAAATTAGTCCCTCAACATGTGATGCGAAAGTTAGTTTTATTTCAAACATTATTCTATCAAACACAGACATTTACATCGACAGTCTGGTGTAATAATAGTTTTGCTTCGGGTGCTTTGTGGAGTGGGTAAGACAGGCAGGCTAACTATGGCCATTGACATGCACTAGCCTAGCACCAGCGACTTCTGCAAATACAAGGACTGGATGGAATATTTAAAAAAGTGTCTCCACACGTCTCCAAAACTCTGGCTAAATAGGAAATGAGGCCCTATGTCCAAAATTCCGGACTGTCCCTTTAAAACCATACTGTGAAACATTCCAGACAAAGCAATAACTTCTCCATGGAGAAAAGTATTTGACAGCCCCTCCACCATAAAAGTTACACAGTGCACCTTTAAGAGCCTCTATGGAGACTTGCAAGCCAAGTTAGATTTGTGGATTGGCCACTCAGAGTAAGACTTTATGTGTTATATTTTTGAGCAATAAATACCACATGTAGCTGAACAAATCCAAGACAGATTAGTTTAATGCCATACTGTGGACAGTTTAAACCAAAGCATTAACATCTCCATGGAGACAAACAGATTGCAGACCCCCTCCAGAAAAGTTAAAGAGGCCTGTAAGATGGCCTTTAAAGGGCTTATCTTACACTGTTTCCGGATCTATGTTTTAATGTTGTTTCTTCATCACAAACATACTTGGAGTTGTGTTTTCTTTCACTCATATTAAATACACAAACCTTGCATATTTACATTGAGTTCTTCTCTCAAACAGAAAACACTCTGTTCCACCTTATGATGTCATGTAGTAATACAGGAAGTGCTCCACTATGCTTTTAAACTCCATACACCTTCACTAGAATCATTTGGATGATTTTAGACCTGGAATTGACAATCTTTACTGAACTAAATTTAAAAGTTCAGAAGAGATTAACTTGAAAACTACTACTTGACATGACATCACAAGGTTGAACAGAGCATTTTGGGCTTTGCAGATGTAAACAGACTAATAATAAAAGGTTACTCAAACATGTATGAATGAAACAAAACACAACTTCAGGCATGTTTCTGAGGAGGTAACAACATTCTAAGAGTCAAGTTTGCATAATAAAAGACCTTTAAACAGTCCACAGCAGGCTATGCATGGGAAGTGAGTGTGATAAAGCGATGCAAAGGAAGTCCCAGATTCAACAGAACAGTGAGAAAAAAAAAATGAAAAAGAGTATAAAAATAAGCAAAAAGCAGTGACGTCGTATAGTCTATAACGGTGGATCTGAACTGCAGGATCAGAAGTGGGTCATGACGATTCCCTGCGTCTAGTGTTTTCTAGTGCCCCCGAAACATCTTCATCAGTCCCATGTCTCAGCGTGAAGCCATTTGCATATTTATTCTGACGATGATTTTGGAGATTTTACAACAGATGACCTTCCAGACCTTCTCTATTTATACATGATACAGAATACAACAGCTTAAAGAGTCCATATTACGCCATTTTCTGATCTGTTACAATGTTGTTTCCTCATCATAAACATACCCGAAGTGTGTTTTATTTCATTCACATTCTTAACAAACATAAACACTGTACTTTGTGATGTCATGTGGTAATACAAAAAGTGCTCCACTGTGTTTTTAAACTCCATATACTAGTGAAAATACATAGTATCTTCACTAGTCATTTGGATAATTTCAGTTCTGGAATTGCCAACCTCTGCCAGGCTGGTGCCACCTCGTGCCTCCGCTCAGTTTCATTTCTCTCCAGTGACTAGGTCAGGAATTGTAATACACTAAATAGTTTGCAAGAATCCTGGAAGTTTTAGACCGCGCACTGGCCAATCAGCGAAGAGCTGGGAAGCCATGACGTCAAACTCAAGCGCCTGTCTGGGTCCATTTTGCGGTACAACACAACAGTAAACAAAGCAGTCGAGATGGGAAACAAAGAGAATGTTTGGTGAATTTTATCAAGGAGAAAGACATTATCGCCCTTCTTCCTACGGGATTTGACGCATTACATACATCAGGACCAAATAGCAGCGACTGGTTAAATAAAAAAAGTACCTGCCTACCGTTGAGCGCACTAACCCTAATGGTCAGACGGTTTCCATGAAATGAAACCAGCTGATGAGTCATGCTAGCCAACCTCTACTAAAGAAAAGGTAAAAATGATCTTTTAACTTGAAAACTACCACTTCATGACATCACAAAGGGGAAAGAGCATTTTGAGTTTTGGAGGTGTAAGCAGGTCTGTAATGCAGCTTTATTTAAACATGTGTGAATGAAGCAAAACAAAACTCCAAATATATTTTTGATGATGTAACAGCATTTCAACATGACTAAAAGTTCACAAGAGTCAATTTTGCTTAATGAATAAGGATGTAACTATATCCAAATGTCTCGGTACGATATTATCACAATAAGCATCTCACGGTACGATATTTATTGCAATATTTTGGAGAGGCTAATGTCATAGTAGATAGGATGTGTTTCTGCTTTTAAAATACCTTGAAAAGATTTTGGTGTGAATTATTTCCGTCATAATCCCAAGAATTCAAGTAAAAAACATATTTCTTCATGTTGTTTGCATTGAAATGGATCATGGGATATGTAGTCCCCTATGTTTATAAGCTGTTGTTACTGTAAAACAAGGCATTTAAGCAAAGAAACTTGTAATTTGATATACTGTGACAGCCCAAGATCTTATTGTGAGACTTTTGACAATACGATATGACGATATTTCATGGCAACACAATTCAACCAATTTTAATAATCTTCAATTTCACTTTTTGAAAACGGACCTGGAGCTGTGTTTTGTTTCACTCACATATTTTCTAACAGACAAACCCTGCATATTCACAGTTCTACACTCCATTCCACCTTGTGACATCATGGAGGAAGTGCTCCACCGTGTTTTTAAACTCCATACACCTTCACTTGAATAATTTAGATAATTTCAGCCCTGTAATTGCTCATCTTTACTGAAATAAAGGTAAAAAAAATATCTTATAACAAACGTAAACAGACAACAGTCTACCTCATGATATCATGTGGTAATACAGGAAGTGCTCCACTGTGTTTTTAAAATCCATATACACTATCTTCACTCGAATCATTTGGGTAATTTCAGTTCTGGAATTGCCAATCTCTACTAAACAAAAGGTAAAAAATATCTTTTAACTTGACCAGTAACTTAACTTAACTCAACTTAATCACCACTTCATAACATCACAAAGTGTCATATTTCACATGTCGCATTTTGAGCTTTGGAGATGTAGACAGACTAATAATAAAGGATTAAAGGATTAAAGGATAAAGGACAATAAAGGATTAAAACATGTGTGAAGAAAAGAAAGTGTTTTTGATGAGATAACAACATTATATTTCTCTTATGACTTGTGTCCCGTGGCTTTGAGTAGCTATGAGGGTCATCACAGCAACACAACACAACCTACTTTTAATCGCCAGTTTCAGTCTCATCAAATCAAAACACAGGATCATATCTCCAAAAACTTGTTCGGTGTAGTGAACCGGTGACTAAAGTGAATGTAAGTCTGTTGGGAGTGAAATATGGATTTATGAAGGTAATGATTTTCAAATCTTCTGCTGGCCATAAAACTTAATTAGATGCTTAGTACTCCTCCAGTTGTTTTGATAGTGCCATTTAGTTCTACCATTAAATTCAAAATTAACCAGGTTATTGTCTGTGAAAGAGCCAGGTTTCTCTAATTTAAGTCAATAGTTGTGTCTGGACCATTCCTATAATAGATTATAGATGTCGTCGCAGTTTAATTAAGTTTAACAGTTTAATTTAGTTAAATCCTATCACATAAGTACATCGTTACTTTACATTTTGTTTATTGTGATCCTCAATATTGATCTAAAAATAATTAACAACAGAAATAAGTGCATGGACTTAAAGGGACACTCTGGAATTTTGGACAGAGGACCTAATTTCCCAGTGAGCCAGAGTGTTGGAGACGTGTGGAGACACTTTTTAAAATGTTCCATCCAGTCCTTGTATTTGCAGAGGTCACTGGTGCTAGGCTAGTGCATGTCAATGGCCATAGTTAACCTGCCACTAAAAACTTACCTACTCCACAAAACACCCGAAGCAAAACTATTATAACGCCAGACTGTCAATGTGAATGTCTGTGTCAATAGAATAATCTCAGAAGTAAAGAATGAAGAAAAGCTTGGCAGCGGCGGACTGATATGTGAGAAAATAGTCCTTCAACATGCGACGATTCATGCGATGCAAGGTTAGTTTTATTTCAAACATTATTCTATCAACACAGACATTTACATTGATAGTCTGGTGTAATAATAGTTTTGCTTCGGGTGTTTTGTGGAGTGGGTAGGACTGTTTTTAGTGTCAGGCTAACTATGGCCATTGACATGCACTAGCCTAGCACCAGCGACCTCTGCAAATACAAGGACTGGATGGAATATTTTAAAAAGTGTCTCCACACATCTCCAACACTCTGGCTCACTAGGAAATGAGGTCCTATGTCCAAAATTCCAGACTGTCCCTTTAAAAATATAATCTGTAGATTATCCGGTGCTGTTCTCTTTATAGTGGCAAAGAATGTTTTGAAGATTTACAAGTAAGTGGGCTGGGATAGGGGGTAAGTGAAAATTGACTTTTTTGAGCACTCAATCCTCAAATGCAGGATAATAGCGTATTATTCAAACATAATAGCTTTTCAATACCAATATCGGAGTGGTTCTTTTCATGTGCCTGTATTTTGTATGAGTAATTTAATAGTCAATATTTTGAAAAGAAAAAAGAAAAAAAGCAGAACTAATGAACATTATTGTTATTTTTTGGGACCACTGCTTACCGGACCTTTTCAGTAGCCAACCCTAAACATGCATGAATCAAAATTCCAATCTGAGTAGCCTGACAGTGAGTGGAAACCATTGTAACAAGATTAAAAGCTCCTTTAAAAGCTCGATTTTGCTCCAAACCCACAACCCTTTTAAAGTTTAAATAGGCCTTTTAAAAGGAATCACCCATTTCTTTACCCAATTACAAGCCCCCTAAATCTATTTTTAGTGACATATGCTTCAGCTTTGACATGGGAATTGTCAAAATGCAACAAATAATGAGTCAGTCTACTGTCTATCACGCCATCCTTCAACACAGGGATTCCTCTCATGTGCTCAACACACAGTACAAGCTGCTGCAGTCTGAGAGGAGATTCAGGGCTCCTTTATGTCAAAATAACAGGTATAAAACTCTAGTCCATAAAATGTATTAACAACATGGACTGACTGTGCAGATGTGTGGAGTCTAAGTGATTCTATATGGTCCAGTTCAACATATTTTTCTGAACCTGAACCATCCAGAAATCAGCTATACCTATCCTTATATTTAGGGCTCGACCGATACAGATTTTTTGAGACTGATATAATACAGATAAAATGGGAGTTGGAGGTGCCGATATAAAAGACGATATATTTAGTGATGTACAAATTCACTATATATCTTCAATTGATTATAAAACTTAGGTTTGACTCAACTGGATTTAAAATTGGTTTGTTTACACTACATTTATTGTTATTCTGCCTCTTTACAGTCATATTTAAAGACAGTAGTTCGGCCTAATGGCATTTTCGTATGACATTGTAGATCTAGACAGTAAAGAAAGTACGTAAGCTACTGCTATTAGCCTTTAATGATTCTCATAAATGCAAACATGCTGTGTTAATTAATTATATGTGTAAATGAGGATCATTCACACCTCTATTCACAGCTCATTTACATATCAGTGCAAGTTCAGTAGGCATGTACACAGCCACTATATTCACTTTACAGTAAACAGGCTGTTTATGTGTGGGAGCTACAGCAGCTAATCTCTGACCAATGACAAAGAACCATAAGTAGCTCCAAAACCGACATATTTGCAACACTCACCGCTCATACAGGCTCCTCTCAGATCACAGGTCTTCACAAATAAGTTTGATAAAAACAAGCTTGCACATGTGGATCTATGGCTGTGCACATGGATCTTATGAAGTATACGTGAGTGACGTGACTCTGGGGGTGTGTTCAGAGGCAGTACAGCATCATGGACACAGATAAATTACTCTGCAGATAAATATTGATGTGGCGCCACATATTAGGACATTTATCTGTCTGTAAATTGGATTAAATAAACATAATATAGAGAGTCTAAGCTTTATAACGAGGTATAACAAGCCCATGTGGACTATTGGCCTAGATTGGCAAGATTTAGGCCGATAGTCGATATGTCTCCAAGTGCCCGTATCAGCCGTTAATATCCGCCAATAAATTTATCGATCAGGCCCTACTTATATTTACCAAAAAGTCATCTAGGCGGTATTTGAAATCTGGCGTTCCTCTGTGTAGAGCTTGTTACCACTTATAATAATTATAATAAGTGTAAACCAGACAGTAGAGGCTTCAGTTTCACAGAGAGGTCAGCCATTTGTCTGTGCTCTAAAGGCTTCAGAAACAGATTCAGTTTGAAATTCAGTCATTTTCACCAGGGTTTTAGGAGAATAGATGCTCATTGTATTGGGTTAATATTAGGCCTGTCACAATAACACATTTTGAAGTGTGATATACTGCTAATCAATATATAGACAATAAATTATAATATTGAAACTAATTTGTTTTATTGATACAGTAACCCTAAAGCAGGATTATACAAAATACCACATATATACACACAGAAAATTAGCTGCAACATAAAGGAGATATGAAACACTACTGCAGTTAGTTTGTATCTATGTTAAAAAAAAAAGTTATTCATCCAGCATTTTAGCTCAAATCTGATCATAATAAAGGAAAATAACAGACAATATCATAAAATTACACAAGTACAATGGAAAATACTGACCCTAAAAATGATTGTTCCAACTCTTGTTAAAAAAAAAAAAAAAAACGCACTATAATTCAATTCATTCTTTATTTATTTTTCTTTCACATGCATCATAATCAGCATTTATTTCTAGCTTGACAACTTGTGGAAAATCCATGAACAAAATGCAGTGGCTTTGAGCACTGCCTCTAACCTCCATTCACTGGATCATAATGCAGAGGTGATAAATTAATGAACAGACATGAAAATACTTGAGGAACACATTGTAGTTGTTGCACCAGGGGGAGCGTTGGAGGTTTTGCATTAGGCATCACGCTGAGAGAGAAGTGTACATGAAAGGATTAGACAGCTCAGCACACTGCTCATGGCCACAGGCACCAACGCATCTGTTATAACTGCAAAATATCAAGACAGGAAGGATTCAACTCAACTACATTATAGCAACTCATGGAAAGAAGTGTATGGACCAAAATGGAATAACATGACTATATAAAAATGTAATCTTTAAACCACCACTGTGTACATTTTAACCAGATTTTATTATCTATTCTCTTTTCGTTTTTTCATTTTGGGTGTTTTATTGCACTGACTCTCCATAAACCTAACTCTTAGTTGTTCAAAAAAGAGGGCCTTCACCCGTTTGTCTCCAAGGAAATGTTGTCGTTTTAGGTATAGTATTCTAATAATATCTCCTCAGAGAATGTTCCAAAGAAAGGTTTTAACTTTATTTCCAACAAATCATGCAGATGACGCATCTCCAGAAAGTTACAAGATGTTGCTTTAGACAAAATCTTTTGTTTGTAGCAGAGGTGGGACCGAGTCGTTGTTTTGCGAGTCTCAAGTAAGTCTCAAGTCTTTGACCTCAAGTCCCAAGACAAAAACGGGCAAGTCCAAGTCGAGTCTCGAGTCACTGGCCCATAAGTCCCAGTCAAGTCCTACTACTCTACTTTGCGCTTCAAGTCACTTCAGGTCTTTAACCAAAGTTAGATTTTTGGAATTTATATGACATTTAAACTAAATTGTACTTAAAACTCATGGTATATTTATATATGAGTATTTATATAAGAGTTGTAGAATTTTTTCTTTTTTAAATGTTTTGTCAAGATCTTAATGTGAATTATTACAGTCAGAACTGAAAGAATTCAGATTTAACAATAAATAAACAGAATAACAATTATTTTGCCATGTAGTTCTCTGTAGTTCCCTCTGTTTTCCTGTATTCTGTACTATATTGTACTATATATTACTGTATTGTACTGCATATTACTTTAGTACATTTGAGGCTATAATATCAGAGTACTTCAGTTACATCCACAGTAACAAAAAGAAGTGACAGGGACACGTTTCAGTTTGTTCCTTTAAAATTAAGCATCACATGAATCAACTGTAAAGAGAAAAGTATTTTCTAAAAACAAATATTTTTTAGGAGAAGCATCAAGTCTTCTCATTTCACAGGCCTCAAGTCCAAGTTGAGTCCAAAGTCTTAGTCCATTTCATTAAGTCAAGTCTCAACTCCTGAAAACAGTGACTCAAGTCTAACTCGAGTCCAAGTCACGACTCGCAAGCCCCCACCTCTGGTCTGTAGTTATAATCTATGACGCACATTATATTATGTTTTATATATTTCTTATTACTACATTTCGGTGTCTTGAATGCAGGAAAATTAAGATTATTCAAACGTGTATTAATCACTCTAAATGCAATGTTGTATTTGTCAATGAAAAGGGAAAACAGTTACAACAAGGTCAAAACTTCTCTTTAAAAAGACGTTTTTGCAGCAGTTGGCACTTTTAATGAACGCCTAATGGTTTGTGTTTTGGAGAAATTACTGCTCGACAGCATTTGACCCATTCTTCTCCAGGTCTTGGTCGATATTTCCAGCTGGAGGATGAGCCTACGGAGCACTCAGAGGAGTTGGTGGTGAAATTAAAAAAAATGAATATATCCCAATAATATGCAAATATCTGAAATATTTTTGGTTTTGTGCCAATAAATTAGAAGACAATTTGAAGATATTTTAGTAAATGTCTGGTGGTTTAGATCTAAGTATCTCGCAAATAGGAAATAGAAAGAAAAAAAAATCCCTCGTGCCCATGTTTGTAAAATTACAACACTTTGCAACACCGAACATGGAAAATATTCTCAGTAATACTTTTTTTTTTATTTCTGTGACAACTGTTTTGACATTGTACAATTTTAGATCTTTTTATCTCCCACCAAGTCACAAAGAGAACATGCAAACTCCACAGGCAAACCCCATCTGGACCATTTTAACCATCCTCTGGAGACAGTCTGAGTAACAGTGTCTGAAGGAAAACTTTTGCTTAAATTCACCAAAGATGCCAGTTTTAAAACGCAGTGAAGTAATGTCAAATTCAAGACTTCTAAATGCGCTCCCGTAAGAGTTGTTTTCTTCCTTTCTTTTTTTTACTCTAAACCACAACCCCTCTCTTGTATCTGCACACTGAACCAGCAGACCCTCCCCATGTTTACACCACAACATAACGGCTTCCTGCTGCCAAACGCAAAACTACCAAATGGGCTAATCACCACTCAGGGCTACTTTACTATTCACAAGTCGAATGAATGAGAAGCTGAAGAAGGAGCAGCCATAACACAATTTTATGGTGGGTTTTCTCTCAGAGTAAACCCGCTCCTGTAGAGAGCTGTCAAGGCAACGGTGCTTAACGAACTCTGGCTCCAGGCATTCATCAAACCTGACCTGAAATTGTCCAGCAGCTCTATAGAAAGCAAAGGAGGATTATATTACCTGTACTCTACATAGATACGCACACACTTAGCCAGCACGGTTTAAATAAAGTGAATAGTGGCTTACATAAAGAGACGGGTGATATTTCGGTCCCACTATTGGTATCCACTGGTATAGATACAGATTTGTTGATATTCGATGGTGATATTCAGATTTACAGATATTTTTTGGGTGCTTCCCTATTCTGTCTGTCCCTTTTTATACATTTATTTATACATTTTGACAAATTTTGTTATTATATTAATAGAAGTGAAACATTAATTTGTGATCTTTACTAGGAATTTCATAAGATAAATATCTGTATGATTTTTTTATTAATGCTCCAGGACAGGGTTCTTGTTAAATAAACTAAGTAAACTAAACTAAATAATGCCGATATTCAATCCTGATATATTTCTGGTGCTTTCCGATTCTCTGTGTCCCCTTGAACAAACTAATGAGTAATTGAAATAGACGAGTGTTATGTGGCTGTATGTTTACCAGAGGTGTGCAAAAATATTGAAATATTGATACATTGTTTAATTTAATGTGATGATACAGTATCGATATATCGGCAAGAGTGTTTTTTGGTATATTTTACTACATTATTTAGTTACAGCACTACAGTTTTGTTGCTTGTGTAGTGGAAGGAAACTTGTTTATGCAACATATTTAACATTTTCAATGTTTTAATGATTATACAGAAAAATCCCGCACACCGTCTAACTTGCAAACTGTGAAATTTATTAGGACAAACCGTGCAACGTTTCGGCACTAGGCCTTCGTCTTTTTTTTTTTTTTTTTTTGCCTGACGTCTTTTTTTTTTTTTTTTTTGCCTGACGAAGGCCTAGTGCCGAAACGTTGCACGGTTTGTCCTAATAAATTTCACAGTTTGCAAGTAAGACGGTGTGCGGGATTTTTCTGTATGTTCTGGGGCTGTTCCCTCTCCTCCAACGCACCCCTCTCTAGTAGTTGATGTGCGAGGCTCTCATTCTCTCATTATGTTTTAATGATTAAAACGGGCATTTTTCATATGAACTTTGCACAAGAAGTGGTTTAACAAAGACTTTTAGTATCACAGTCATGATTTGAAATGTATCGTATCAAACTGAAAGCTCACTGTATCAAGATATGTGTCGTATCGTGGCCTATGTATCGTTTACACAAATATGTGGCAAATAATTTTATATCCCAGATAAATACATTTCGTTATTATTTTTACAAAAGTGAAAGGTTGATTTGTGATCTTTTCTTCAAGTTAAGGGTGCACTGTGTAACTTTTCTGGTGGAGGTTTTATCACATGCTTGTCTCCATGGAGATGTTATTGCTTTGTCTGTAGTGTTCTGCAGTATGGCCTTAAACTCCCCATCTCGCCATTACGCTATTACATGTGTTTTTATTGACTTAAAAACATGCATTCGTACTAGGGATGTAACAATATCCGAAATATCGTGATATTGTATCGTCAAATGTCTCACAATAATATCATGGACTGTCATAATATATCAAAGTTCCTTTGCTTAAATGCATTGTTTTACAGTAGCAACATCTTATGAACATAGGGAACTACATATCCCATGATTCATTTCAGTGCAGACAACATGAAGAAATATGTTTTTTACTTGAATTCTTGGGATTATGACAGAAATAATTCACACCAAAATCTTGTCAAGTTATTTTAAAAGCAAAAAATTCCCATCTACAATAATATTAGCCTCTTCAAAATATTACAATAAATATCGTACCGTGAGATGCATATCGTGATAATATCGTACCGAGAGATTTGGATATCGTTACATTCCTAATTCTTACTGTTAGTGGGCTCGCCTCTCCACAGATCTGATCCTGTAACTTGGCTCTGTGTCATGACCTGCTTGAGATAAACGAGTGTAATGCCATCCTCTAGAACACTCCAAGCAATGCAATAACATCTTTATGGAGAGAAGTGTATGAGAGACCAACCATAATAGTCCACAAACTCAGGGCTTTAAAATGAAACTTATAAAACATGTTAATATGTTGTTTTTAGTGAATATTGCATTTTCAAAACAATAAAAGGTAACATGGTGATCTAAATATGTTATGTGTTAGCAGTTAATACCCCATGGAAGTACAATACCCCCTCTTTAAGATGAAAAGAGACAACAGATCAACAGTTACTTCCAAAGTCCATTAACTGACACATGTCACCAGATATTTTCAATAATCAGATTCCTTTAGAACCTATAAACACACACCAAACATCAGATCTTGTTATTGCGTAGGTTATTCTAGTTGAGTCTGACTTTCTCGGGCCATGTAAATGTATGTAGCAGCAGATCCATAAATCATTGCGCATAAGCAGGTATCTTAAGGTTGGTGTTGCCTGGAGTGGATTGGGTCAGGTGAAGTTAGTTTAAAAGATCTCGGTGTGTTTGCATGCAGAGTGAGGGCGCCGCTCAGATAAGCCCTCACAGCGAGAAATATCACTTTATTGAGTTGGAGTTTACAGAGGAGGAAAAAGAAGCCACTGCAAAGTGTCAGCACCATGGACAGCTCCACAAAGCATTTTCATCTGCTTCTCTGTTGCGTTCACTTTAAACCACAGACTTTTTACTTATTATATTTTCTGTGTTTGATATTTTGCACCTGATGTTGTCAACAGTCCCCGGGGGTGTGATGCTAACTGTGGGCACTGCTCTGTCTGCGACCTTTGTTAGACTTCATTCGGAGCTTTGTTTTAACACAGTCTGAGGAGAGACAGTTGGTTTAGTTGGAAGTAAAACAGGTGAGTGGGTTTGTGCTGTTAAACAAGCCCTTCTCAAATAACATTACAGTCACAGGCTAGCTAGCAGAGGGGCCATACTGGCTTGTCGATGCCTGATCTCACAGGTCTCAGAAGCTAAACAGGGCTGGACCTGGTTAGTATTTGGATGGGAAACTGTTGGAAACATGAGGTGCCACAGTGGGGTGCCAGTTGCAAAAACTCGTGTCCTTAGGCAAGGCACCTACATTGCCTAATTTGAAAGTGGAGTGTGTGTGTGTTAGTGGTGGTTGGAGGGACCGATGTCACAGATTGGCAACCGCACTTATAAATAAAAACTTGCTTATTTACTTATTAGCTTTATCCAACAGTTTTTCAGTTAGTCACTCTCACCTTTTTGTTGAAAATCAAACACCTAAACAGGACAATGTACACTCGTAGTAATCGAAATTGTGTTGTTTAAATCCATTTAGTATTTTTTCTTGAGTTTCTTTAAACGTTTTGGTTGTGTTTGCTAATGTGTGCATTGTTTCACTATGGTAACTGATGAACATTTCACCAACAAAGTATCAATAGCTCCATTAAAGTTCAAATCTACCTACGTCCCTCTTATAAAATAATTAAACAATTATAAATAAACACTCAATCAATCTTTAAGGGTGTATTGTGTAACCTTTCTGGTGGAGGGTCCGTCACCTGCTTGTTTCTACGGATATGTCATTGCTCTGCTTGGAATGTTCCACAGTATGACATTAAACAGTTCCAGCTCATGTTTATTCAATTACAGGTGGTTTAATAGCTCAGAAATACCTAGAAAAACAGATATTCTAACTGTGAGCGGGGGTCCCCTCTCCACAGATCTGGCCTAGACCTGGTTTGGGCTCCATGAACATGGAAAGGTTTAATAATACAAACAGACCAAATAATATCTCCATGAAGACAAGCAATTAATGGACCCTCCACCAGAAAATTTACACAATGCACCTTTACCAGCTTGTAATTAGACACACACTGCAGTGGCAACATCACGCTCTCAAATCATTAGTCTAATTAGTATTATAGTGAATGTTTACTCATTGTAGCTCGGACTGACCTCGAGTAGCGACACCACTAAGTCCTTTCTGAACAAAAACATCTGTGTATGAAGATTGGTTTGGTGCTAGTGCGCACTGTCAGGCTCAGTTGTGATATCATAAATCATTTTGAAACGACTTTGGATATTTTGCAGACTGTACTTAAAATACTGTTGAACCTGCATGTTTACTGGTCATGTCAAAACCCAGTATTTTCACTTTTATCAGCAACTGTGTTTAATTGGGAATTTACGCAATCCTGAATATTTTTGTAAAAAAATTGGAACCAAAATTACTTTTCTGAGATTTTTGAGATTCAGAATACTCATAATTAATTTTTGCTCGCCAAATCCAAGGACAAAAACACAGCAGCAAAGTTAACTCTATTAGTGAAGTTAAACAAGAGTATAAAGCATTTGTCTCCATGGAGATGTTGTTTTGCGTGGAAATGACCTGTAACTTTGCCTTAGAAGTGTCACCTGCTTATCTCCGTGAATCTCCATAAATTAGTAGGTGAATTCTATACTGTGGAACATTGCCCGCAAAGCAATAACATCTCCATGGCAACAAGCAAGTGACTGACCTTCCACCAGAAAAGTTAGTCACGTAGTGCACCATTACATTATGAGGCAGAGATTGAAATTCTGATGAAACACATTTGTTGCATAGTATCCTTGGATCATTTGGTCACACTACACTCGAGTTGTCACAATGCTCAAATTTAACAGCAAAACAAAACTCTATTTCCATACTAAGGAATAGACGAAATATAAAATAATAGCTCTTTCTAAAGCTCATCTTAAAACTGTTCTGGAAAGGTCACATTATATTTAAGTGATATGTTTAAATACTTGCTCAAATGTGTATCTAGTTTTGACATGAGTTTTAGTATCAGTTAGTGTTACAGACCAGAGGGACAAAGGAAAGTAACACAGACAAGATGTGATGTAAAGTAAGTGGCTTTTATAAAGTGAATATAAGTTAAAACAATAACAAAATAAAAGGTGTTTTACATTCGATAAATCAAAAAATCCCAAGACAACTAAACTATAACTTTAATGGGCTAAGATAAATCAAAGAAAATACAAATGCTCAAGGGCTGAGCCAAACTGGCAATTACAAACAAACAATTCTCAACACACAATTCACAGTAGCAATGGGAGGCAACTAGAGACACGTCTAACTGTGAAGGTGGTGAACTGAAACTGAAATCCAGCCGCGAGGAGGGACTGGCAGACAGCATTTTAGTGGATGAGACGATGGATGTGCAGGAAGGGGATTGGAGGAATTGGAGGAGTGGGACGTCAATCCTCCAACCACGACAACCGCAAAGATTTGTAATTTTCATTCCCGTTCTCGGCCGCATCTGCGATAAACCTGCGATCTTTGAAAACATTGCGACACACACAGAACAGACTCACCTTCACCTTGAACATTCCTCTGTCACAGAAAGAACACTCATATTCCACTGAGTCGTGTCCTTTAGTCCCACAAAAGCTGAACCACATCAGCGCACAAGAGTGTTTTTTTTTTTTTCTCCGATTAGTTTATGCAAATTAGCCACGCGGTTTTAAGTTTCGTTTCTGTGAGACTTGCGCAAAACAGCATTAAACACATTATAATGTCAAACGGGCTGATGTGGCTCTAGAGTGATTATGGTTTATATGTTGTAAAGCTGAGTTTATTTATGCAGATTACTAATAGTAATAATAATGATACTGTGGAATGTAAGTGACTGCATCTGTTAAAGTTTGTTAAACAATAAATTACTTTATTAAGTCACTTTTTTTTGTTCTACCACAATAATGTAATAATTAATTTAAATGAAAATACCTCAAATTGAAGGCTTTTCTCAGCAATTTTTAGGTGAAATTAAAAAGAGATTAATTAGATTAATTAATTACAGATAATAATTAATTAATCTCTAAATTTTTTTTAATTGCTTGACAGCAGTACTTTCAATACTTTTGATAACCCTACACTACACCAAGAAGAAAAAGATGCATTGTGTAACTTTTCTGGTGGAGGCTCTGTCAAATGCTTTTCTCCATGAAGTTTATTGCTTTGCCTGGAATGTTTCACAGTCTGGTTTTAGACCTTTCTATGATGGAGACTAAACCAGGCCAAGTTACAGGTCAGATCTGTGGAGAGGCAACCCCACTCACAGTCAGAATACCAGTTTTTCAAGGTATTTTTGAGCTGTAAAACCACCTGTCATTGAATAAACATAAAGCAGATCTGTTTAATGTCATACTGTGGAACATTCCAGGTGAAGCAATCACATCTCCATAGAAACAAGCAAGTGATGGATGCCCAACTGAAAAGCCACACAGTGCACCTTTAAACTACCACGTCTGGCACATTCCAGCATTTACACAGCCAGCTTCTCTTAGCATGACTCATGTTCAGCTCCATGTGTTCTTCACCCTCATCCACCCCCACCCCACACCCCTCTCCTTCAATCCCCCCTCCTTTCCCCCACTCCCTAGACACTCCCCCCCCCTCCCCCTGGCCCCCGTCTCCATAGCAGGCCTGCACCTCTAAATCAGCTGGACGGCGATACTGGAAGCATATAAATGAGTTGTGTGAGTGTCTGGCCGTGCCCTTTCGGCTTCCTCATGCGTGCACTTGTTAGCCATCATCTGCACTAAAGAAGCAGCTAATGGTTTCCTCGCTCGACACAGACTGACGATGAGGAAAGATAATATTTTCTGAGCTTTGTGTCTCGTACGTCGGCGCGCGGCAAAAACGAGCTCCTTCATCGCCGCGTGAACATCTGGAATCGTCATTGTGAATGGATGATTGACCAAGCTGTTGTATTAGAGGTGTAATTCCAAATCTCCATGTATGTATGTGTGTATGTATGTATGAATGGCAATATCACAGAATATATAAAACCAACTGATGCATTGCAGCTGATGGCATTCTGCTAACTGTAGGTTCTGCTCTGTCTGAAGCTCTGTTAAGGCCGCCACACACAACAAGATTTTTTGGTCTAAAACGATTTTTAAATGTGCAACAAAAAGCGTACGCCACAGACACGAGGAGAATCTTGTGAAACTTAAAATGTCCATTCGCAAAAACTGCAGCGGGATATGTCTGCGGACCACAAGTTCTGAAGTTATGAGCAAGATCATATCAGCTCTTTCCTGTCTACAGTACAAGCACTCACTTTGAGACTCTGAAGTGTTCAAACGATCAGCTCACTGCACTTCTAGTTTAGATACAAGTCAAAACTGTGTTATTATTTGTGAAATGTGGTGCAAAACTTCAGATACATGATTTTTTAAGCGTAAAAGATTGCCGATAAAGTCCACAGGAAGTAGAGTCACAGTCACTCATCTGCTGCTTCACCTCGATCCGTGCGCTGTGTGGATGTAAACACACACGTGAGGAACTACTCTCGCCTTTTTACTTGCCTCAAACTTGCCTGAAATATGCCTCGAACTGGATTAATAGCTCGGTTTTGTGGACTGGATGTCATTATTTGTGGAGAACAATTTCTATGGATAATGTGGATGAGATGCTGCATTTTAATTTACCACTTTACGAGAAGTGAGCAATAAAGTCTTCTCAATATTATCTCGCAACTCTGTATCTGTCAATCATCTGCCCCTGACGGTCTGTTTTATTGGCTGTTACCGTAGCGTAGACAGAGCAGCTCCGAGTCACGCTGACACCACACACGAGGAGCGATTCATCAGTAGGTTTCACTTCATTGGAAACTGTCTGACCTCGCAGCATTAGAATTTGTTCGCTCAGTGGTAGGTGGGTGCTTTATTAATTTAACCAGTCTCTGCTATTTGGTCGTGACATATGTAATGCGCCAAATCCTGCAGGAAGAAGGGCAATAATGACTGACTAATGGCTTCACAGCTTTTTGCTGATTGGCTGGTGCGCGGTCTACAAGTTCTGGTGTTCTTGCAAACCGTCTAGTGCAGGGGTGTCCAAACTTTTATCATCAAGGGCCACATATCCAAACACAGACGAAGCAGAGGGCCTATCAAGGGCCGTAGACTGATGCTCAGTACTGTGAATAATTGAAATCTGTGCATATTTAACACGTTAGAATGAGCCATCAGTCTTTATTCATGCTAAGATCCTTAAAACCACACGTTAAATATTAAATATCGGCTTTATCCAGGTAGATTCTCAAAAAACTTGGAGTAAAAAAATATTTTTTAATTGACACAAGGTCATTTGGGCCAATTCACCTGGAAGTCTGAGGGCCAAGAAAAATTTGTCTGAGGGCCGCATTTGACCCCCGGGCCATAGTTTGGACATGCCTGGTCTAGTGTATTCTGATTCCTGACCTGGAAAGTCACTGGAGAGAAATGAAATTGAGTGTCACCAGTGAAATGGAGTGTTGGGTGGCGCCAGCCTGGCTAACGAAATCAGGTCACGCCTCCTGTAACTTGTGGAGAAGCAAATCGTAGCCAAAATCGGGCAAATTCTCCTGTATCCTGTAGCATGTGGCGGCCTTTACTCAAATTAGACTTTAATCTGGGTTTGTTTTAACACAATCTGGTCATAAAGAACTGACTTATCTGGAACTACAATAGGAGAGTTGATTTGTGCGCTTAAACAAGTCTCTCATACATAAAATGACAGTCTTATAGCCATAGAGATACATGGAGAACACCCCCAGCGTGATGTCACTGTAAAATATCAATATTGTGAATGCTCATAGTCGTAGTTTTAGTCTTAGCAGTATTTATTTTTCTTTTCAAGGACCAATAATCTAACATAAGAAAAGACCGTTTCTAATAAGGTTGTCGAATTTTGGGAATGAAAAGTATTTCCGATTTGTGAAAACAGAAGAGAGAAATATGAATTGACAAACTAACACAAGAATCCCATGCATTCAGAACATGTTTGCCGAGGTCTAAACTACAACAATACAACAATATTTTTCTTTAAAGAGACAGAATATTTAGTTGTTTGCAGACTACATTTCATTATCTAAATAATTGTAGCCTTTGCGACGCTGTAACAAAACAATGCAGGGATGTTTAAAGAAGACATACTGTGCTTGAGCCTGCTGTATAGTTATAATCCACGGCACCCCTGGATCATTATGTTACAAGCTGCACATTTTAAATCGTAATATTCAGCTAAAACGGCTTAATAAAAGAAGCAAACCCGCTGACTTCCACGTTAGGCGACTGCGGTGCCCAATAGGAACTGACATTGCTGTAAACGCAAACATTAAGAGAATAAAATAGGAGAACAGAGTAAGTGCAGAGCAGTGGGCGTATGGCGGTGAAAACATGGGTTGATTGGCAATATGGCGTCTTGGCTCAAACATACACGAGTCACTCCAAACACAACTTCGAGAGGGTAAATGAGAAGGGAAACAACTATAAAATGGCTAAAAGCTTTGGAAAGTCTATTTTGCATAATGGGTCTGCTTTAATGCAACTCTATGCTTAAACACAAATAAATGCTGTTGAGTTTTCAAATTCAACCAATCACAGTCAAATACGAACACAACAACGACGTAGAAAGCATCATATGGAAATGCAGTCAAGAACAATTGAGAAAATTAATGAAACTAATACAATTGTGAGGTAAATTGTAAAGGTCTTATATTAAGCGGAATTGACTCTTGTGAGCTTTAAGACATACTGGAATGTTTTTACCGCTTCAATGTAACAATAACCAAAATGTTGTGATATCGTATCATCAAAAGTCTCACAACAATATTGTGGGCTATCAAAATATATCGAATTAAAAGTTTCTCTGCTTAAATGCATGGTTTTATAGTAGAAATAGCTAATAAACATAGGGAACTACATATCCCTTGATTCATTTCAGTGCAGACAACATGAAGAAATGTGTTTTTTACTTGAATTCTTGAGATGAGTAATAATTCAAAGCAAACTCTTGTCAGGGTATTTTAAGATAAAAAAAGTGTCATATCTGCAATTATGTCTAGCCTGATTCTTTAGCCAGTTTTATTTTGTGGAATCCGTCTGACCTTTCAGCATTAGGATTTGTTCGCCCGGCGGTAGGCAGGTACTTTTTTTATTCAATCAATTGCTGCTATTTGGTCGTGACGTATGTAATGCACCAAATCCCGTAGGAAGAAGGGCATTAACGTCTTTCCCCTTGATAAAATTCACCAAACATTCTCTTTGTTCCAGCTTTAAATCCTCGATCTCAGGAATCGTTGCCAACACAGATTGTAGGGCTTCGTCTACATCCAGCTTGATCGTTTACTTTACTATTTGTTTACCAGACAGGCGCTTGAGTTTGAGGTCATGGCTTCCCAGCTCTTCGCTGATTGGCCGGTGCGAGGTCTACAACTTCCAAGGTTCTTGCAAACCGTCTGTTGTATTCCGATTCCTGACCTAGTCGCTGGAGAGAAATGAAATTGAGCAGAGGCACTAGGTGGCACAAGCATGGTTAATATATCTCAGCCTCTGCAAAATATCACAATAAATATCGTACCGTGAGATGCATATCGTAACTAGGGGTGTGCTAAAATATCGATACACCGATACGTTTCGATATTTTTTCAAATCGATACAGTATCGATTCTTTGTTTTATAGTATCGATATTCCCCTTAGGACGTTAGGGGGGCAGTATAGTCGCACCTCCACGTCTTTACTGGAGAAGAGAAGTGCGCAAGGGAAGCGAAAATAGAAAAATGGTAGGAAAGATTTTTAAACCGCCTTTCTACTCTAAAAGCAGACGTATGGGCGCATTATGGTTTTAAAGCCCAAGAAAATGGTCAGGGGATGGACAAGACCAGCGCCATATGTATGCATTGCCAAACTGCTATCAAATATTCAGGTAATACGACCAACCTCCGAGTTCACATGCAGATAAGCTAGCCTTGCCGCCCCCAAAGAAAATCATGGACCCAAAACAACCCACTTGGAGAGCCAGATAAGTAAACCATCCTCCAACTCTCCGCGTGCACTTAAGATCACAGACATTATCGTGCATTATATCTGCCCGTACAGTGTTGTGGAGAACCCAGGCTTTCATCTCATGATAAACACATTAGCTCAATGTTGTATGATTCTCACACGTAAACATTTGACGGAGGTGGTGGTCCCGCGAATGTACCAGAGGGTGAAAGACGCAGTTAAAACCAGTCTAAGTGCAGCTCCGAGAGTGGCCCTTACCTGTGATGGGTGGACGTCCCGTGCTATGGAATCGTATGTAACCATTACAAGCCATTTTGTCAACGAACACTGGGAGCTAATTTCACATGTTTTACAAACTAGAGCCATGCATGAAAGTCACACAGGGACCAACACTGCGGCGCTACTCGGCGCAGCTCTTGAGGAATGGGACATCGCTAGCAAAGACCCGACTATCGTGACAGACAACGCCGCTAATATGAGCGTTGCGGTGGAGCTCACGGGCATGTTACATTTACGTTGAACCTGGCCTCACAGCGTGCTTTAAAACTGCCGATAGTCACGCGTCTATTGGGTCGCGTGAGACGCATTTCAAACTTTTTCATGCGCAGCGCCACAGCCAGCCACGTACTCCACCACAAGCAAAAGCTGCTGCAGTTACCGGAGCACACATTGATAGTAGACGTTGTGACCAGGTGAAACAGTGTGCACGACATCCTCCAACGATTTCTTGAGCAGCAACAAGCGAAATCTGCTGCTCTTCCGTCAAGTGAGGTGAGAAAGACAGAGAAAGACAGAGAAAGAAGTGTGCACCCTCAGTGAGTCAGACTAACAGCTGCAGAGAATATCCTTTAGATCAGTTAAACTACTACTAGCTATGAATGATGATGATCAATGCAAATGTAGGTTGCAGGTTTTTGAAGTTGTATGTATTGTTCTAGTTAGAAACATGCATTAAACAAAAAACACTTTATTTTCTTTAATCTTCAATAAATGGAAGGTAAATGCACCATTAATGTTTAATTTTTTTGTAAAAATTGTGTTGATCATTAAGTAAGAGGCTGAAAGCCATTATTTTTTCTGAATCGTATCGAATCGTTTTGCAATATATCGTATCGAAAGTGCACTGTATCGAGATACGTATTGTATCGGGGCCTGCGTATCGAGGTACGTATCGTATCGGCAACTTCTTGGTGATACCCAGCCCTAATCGTAACAATATCGTATTGAGAGATTTGAATATCATTACATCCCTACTGTCTACATCTCCAAAGCTCAAAATGCTCTATTCCACTTTGTGATGTCATGAAGTGGTAGTTTTGGACTTAACAGCTACCTTTAACATTTTGCTCAGTAAAGAGAGGTAATTCCAAAACTGAAATTATCTAAATGATTCTAGTGAAGGAGTATGGAGTTTAAAAGGACAATGGAGCACTTCCTGTATTACCACATAGCATCACAAGGTGGATCAGAGTGTTTTTAGTTTGAGAGAGTAGAGTCTTTTTATCTTTTTATATTGTAAGATGATAGTATTCCCAGTGGGCATTTATAGTAGAGAGAACAAAAGTGGTAGCAGGTGTAGTGGTTTCTGGCCTGAGTCATAATGGAAGTGTCCAGTGTGGTGACATATACAGCCTGCTCTCCTGCCCTTTGGAACAATAGCTGGAAAAAGGTTAAAACTTGAACCATAGTAATTAGATCCTATGAAAAGGTGCTATGCAATTTTTGCCATTTTTACACCAAGGTCAATTTGCCTGACTCCTGGGTGAATTGTTTCGAGAAGGGAGAGGTGTGAAATCGATTTTTTTCTATTTTGCATTTGAGATATTCTTGATATAAAAAGTGAAAGCAAAAATGAAGAGTAATGCAAATTCTATACTACATTGTGAATGATAGAAACAAGGGCGTAGATTTGCATAGGGACGGTGGGGACATGTCACAACCAATATTTGGGGAAGACAAAATGGTCCCTACCAATATTTGCTAGTTTATTTTAATAAACAAAAATATACATTTATTCCAATGTTTTTCCAAGCTCAATAGTATTAATTTAACATGTTTTAGTCCACATTTTGTTTATTAGACGTTCTGAGATGTATTCAGTGATATGACGACAGGGTTACACCTGCCGCTATTTCATTGGCTGCAACAGAGTGATGTCATTAGTGGAGCCAGGAGCCTAAACTGGGGAAGCGGCAGGACAAGGCCAGCACCTGAAGATGGCGGCTTGAGCAGGCGTGAGTGAAGACACTGCACCAAACTTTGAAAAACTTTTCAAAAGGAACTTACTTGGCTTCATCTTCAATTAAACTTTCTTTATAATGAGTAGACGCAGAAAAAGAGCGACTATCACCACAAGTTCACCTCCCAAACGGAGCCTTTCTCGTGCTCTGTTTGCAGCCCGACACTACTGACAATATTCCATGGAGAAATGTTTGGACATGACCTCACAAATATCTCATCACCAACAAGCAAAGGGGAATCTGCTACAAACTTCTCCATCGCTGTTATCCGGTAAAGAATCATCTTAGAAGGACAATGGACACAAACTGTACATTTTGTGAACTGAAAAATGAAACCACCATCACTTATTTTGGACCTGCCCAGACTTATTGGAAAGAATTCATAAAACATATGGGGGGTGTTAGCTGATAATGTCCCCACCAAAGCTGAGGCCACACCAATGCCCTTGGATAGAAATGATTATTATTATGTGAAAAAAATAATGTAAAATGTGCCTTCTCAGACAATATACAAATCAATAAAGTACTTATTGATTTGAAAGACCTATATTATGAAAATGTTCTCTTGTGAGCTTTTAATCATGTTATAATGTTTCCATGTCAAAAACAGACCTGGAGTTGTGTTTTGTTTCATTCACATTTCGCATAATCCTATATTATTAGTCTACATCTACACCACTGCACCACCTCATGATGTCATACAGTGGTAGTTTTCAAGTTAACAGCTCCTTTTACTTTTAGTTCAGTAGAGATTGGCAATTCCAGGACTGAAATTGATCCAAGTGATTCTAGGGAAGGTGAATGGAGTTTAAAAACACAATGGATTCAATGTTTTCTATTTGAGAGAAGAACCAGGGATGTTCATGATGAGGAAACAAATATTATAACATAGATTAGAAAATAGCATAATATAGGCCCTTTAAAGAGATCTAAATAAGTCCACAGTTTGCATATTTTCAACTTTCTCCTGCAACTTTCCAAAAAAAATCTCAAAAATATAGTGAAAAAGCTAAGCCAACAAAGACTCTCCATTCAAATTTACTATCACCAACTCCACTGTACTGTGAGCAACCATAAATGTTTATCTTTGCTTGCATGAAATCCCCTTCTCCCTGAACACATCAAACCCACCCAGCTCCTCGCACACACTGAGCCGACAGACATGGCTGACTCCTCATGTTGAGATCTACTTCACCTATTCCCAAGGGACTATGGAGCAGAGCTATGCCTGTCACAAACCTTTAGACAGCTCTGCATATAAGTGCTTAGAGACAGCAGCTGCGTTATAGAATATCAGGTAACGTCTTACTTGGTGCTGACAAATGTACCTCATCAATATGCTACAAAAAGCACTTTAGAGAATACACTAACACTGGTTAAAGGTGCACCGCGTAACTTTATGGTGAAGGGTCTGCCATCTGCTTGTCTCCATGGAGATGTTATTGCTTTGCCGGATTGTTCAGAATGTCTGTTTCTTTCCAGCTGAGGGGTGATCTACTTATATCTCTATTGGCAGAATGTTCAGGAGTTACATGGTGACATAATGCACACATTCGCAAACACTGCCAAAAAAGGAACTCAAGTAAAGAAAATTATAAAATGATTTAAACAACACATGTTCAGGAGTCTGTGATACATTTTTAACAAAAAGGTGAGAGTGACTACCGTGTTTTCCGCACTATAGGGCGCTTTGGATTAAAAGGTGCAGTGTCATTGAATGGTCTATTTTCGAACTTTTTTCACAAATAAACCGCACCGGACTTTAAATGAAATACAACAGTTAGATGGGTCAGTGGGACTTTGTTTGTCGTGTTCACGGTGACTCTGGGCTTTGTTCAGTTGTGGCGTGTAGGGAGGGTGCTGTCTGGGACCGCTGGATTGTCGGCGTGTTCGCACTGACTCAGTTGTTCAGTTGTGTCTAGAAGTGGCACATTGCACTTGCTTTTTTTGTTCGTTCCTCCGTTCCGTTCCTCGTCGGCGTGGAGTGATGAGTGTGGCTGCAGGTGTTTTTCGCTGTGCGGTCGCTGTCTGCTCCATGCATGTTTGCGTGTGCTCCGGGTGGTGCGGCTTTGTAGTTTACTGAAGTCGTGCTGGGACGCCTGAGTAAATTTGTGTATAGGGCGCTCTGGATTGCGGGGCACACACTCGTTTTTTGATGGGGTTGGAGCCCGGATAATACGGTAACTGAAAAACTAACTGAAACTGACTAACTGAAAAACTGTTGGCTAAATCTTGTGACTGTAATGTTATTTGAGAGGGACTTGTTTAACAGAGTGACAAAAAACAGCACAAGCTCAAATGAAAGTCTAACTTGAGTAACAGAGCTTCAGGCTACTTTTATATGATGATGGTCTGAACAGAAGACGCAAAAGTGGCGTCACGTCTGTTACGTCCCCTTTTGCTAGGGGAGAAAGGAAAGTAACAAAAAAAACAGGATGTTAAAAGTTTAACAAAAAATTGTGCATTTATTATTTACAGTGTAAGGGAAGACAAAAAACACAGGCAATTAAGGTGAAAAAATAAATAGGAGTTAAACAAAATAATCGAATAAACTAAAGAGCCCTAACTAAATACAACGTACCAAATCTAACTCAAGGTTTACTGCGAACAAAAAAGGTGTCTCAACAAACTAAACGAGGCAACAGTCGGCAATATAACAAAATGAGACAACCCAACATCAAACAAAAGTGGCGAGCTGGCCGCAGTGATCCAGCCGCCTCGAGCAGGCGGAAGATGGTCCCTTTTCAATCCCCCGCTATCACAGGTGGCATCCGCGGATTGGTGGGAGCGCAGGGATGAAGGGCCAATCGCCGACGCGCTGCGACGCCAGCCTCCGTCCCACGTCGGGTACTCCCGCGCATCCGGGTCCAAGGCTCGCGGACCGGGAGCATCATGCGCAGACAAAAGCAATTACAGAAGAACGGGAGTACTTTAAACAAATATCAAAGGGACCGGGGCCCGTAACAACGTCTTTACTTTTTATTCCTCGTTTAAGCAAGCTTTTTCAGTAGGAAATCTGCATGCATATGGTGACGCAAAAGTGTGTGGAATTCGATTGGGTATTTTCATCAGCTCCTTCCACAAAGTTGTCCCACCATCGACTGGTTCTCTCAGGTCTTGTCCATAACCGTCTGACTCGCCTGCGACGACCTGGTGCATCCAGTATTTGACAGAGGTGATTGCAGATCCTTCTCTGTTCACTAATAGTATCTCTGGATATTCTGTACATTTGTTGGGATGCCTCCTGTAAGTTTATTAAAACTGAAGCTTGAAAGTCCAACACATGGAAATGATTCGACATGCTTGTTTGTGTGTACTGTATGTATGTGACATAAACGCGTACGTGACGTGAACAGATCTGACCAGAGTTTTGTGTCTTGGGCAGTGTAGACGGAAACACTTCAACAGAGCGTATTCCACTTTTAACTTTGGAGGGTGGTTTAAGATTTTTGCGTGTTTAAGCCCCAAAAACGCCATCACCGTCTAAACGAAAGCCACTTCCTGTAAAATATTTTGTCATTTTCACCCACAAGCCTTCTTGTGTAAACAGGCCCTCATAGACATAGCAGTGCTTCAAGTTAGCATCACACCTCCAGAGAATGTTGATGACATCAGCAGTGAAAATATCAATACAACCCTTGTAATTGAATAAACTTTCAAATTTTCCAGTCAACTCAGAATCAACCAGAGTCAACCAGAAAAGTTCCAAGGTGTATTTTTAAATCAAAATAAATTCAAAATCATGTTATTGTTTGTTGTTTTTTCCAATATCAAGGCAAACTTTCATAATATTTTTCCCCACTGCTCAGACAGAACATAATGGGCACTGCAATCTGCCAAATTTATTCAATTCTTATTAAATGAGATCCAAATCAATTTCATGTTGAGACGCTTAAAAATGTCCCTGCAAACTGCCAGAACCATTAGCATGTAAAACAATGTGAAAACACTGTGTGGCTACATAGAATTTTGAAACGACCCTTATTCATTTTAAAAGGCCCATATTAAGTTATTTAGTGATCTATATTGTAATGTTTCCTCATCACAAACATTCATTCACACATGTTTAATGCACAAATCCTGCATATTTAGGCTGCATTCTTCTCTCAGATGGAAAACACTCTGTTCCATCTTGGGCCCCATTCACACTAGTACGAATTCGAGTCGTTTTCGTTGCAGATGCAGTGTTCGTTCACACTAATCCGATGGAAAACGGCTCCAGAGATGGAACGACCTGGTGCCGCCAGCTCCCACGAATTTATCTGAGTATGGATCTGATCCAGCACCGTGTGGACGCCTGAAAACACTGATACGCTGAAATAGGTCTATGCACCGCAAAGTAATTCACAGCCAAAACACTAAGAGGCTTGAATATATGTCCATTCATATATATGACCATATATATGACATGCAGGCGTATAATCTCTGAAAAGTTTAACATGAACCATCTCCAACAAGATAGAACCACAGAACAGACTCACCATCAGCAGAACACCCCTCTGTCACAGAAAGAACACATATAATCCACTGAGACGTGTCCTCTAGTCTGACAGAAGCTGAACTGCATCAGTGCACAATAGTGAGCTGTTTTTGAGCTCAGTTTATGGTAATTAGCCATGTGGTTTTAAGTTTAATTTCTGTAAAACGTAAACAAATATGTGCAAAGCTGTGTGGATAGGGAAGGATTGCGGACACAGAAACAACGTGTCTGGACGCAAAAATTTATATTGTGAAAAAGCAGATTTGTGTTGTAATACAGTGAGCTGTTGACTCTAGTAAACTGTAGAAATGACCAGGTTAAACATTTTTGGATTTATCTTTTGGATGGCAAAATATAATGTAATCAAATGGGAAAACTGACCCTTGCCCCCTATTTGGGAATATGACATTGTCACATTCTAAAATCTGAAAACTACCAATACAGAAAGTGCTCCACTGTGTTTTTAAACTCCATACACCTTCACTGGAATCATTTGGATGATTTCAGCCCTGGAATAGCTCATCTCTACTGAACAAAAGGTAAACAGTAGCTGTTACTTAAAAACCCGCTTCATGACATCACAAGGTGCAGGGGCGCATTTCAAGCTTTGAAGGCAGACTAATAATAAAGGATTAGTCAAATGTGTGAATAAAACAAAACATAACTCCAAGTGTGTTTTAATGAGGTAACAGCAGTCTAGCATGTCTCACAAGAGTCAATTTGGTAATAAAGGACCATTAATACACAGAAAATTCGAGATAATTTATGGACATAGCATCTCGTCGTTGTTGTTGTTTACCATTGTTGCGACTGTACTGTGGGAGAGATTAGCCGCCTTATTAAATGCGTCAAAGGCAGAACGCACAAAGCCTGTCAGGGTGCGCTGATTAAATATTTAAACGTCTGTGAACAACACTGGAGCAGAAAGTGATATATGGAAAATTATATTCGATTATTAAAGATCCTATATTATGCAAAATTGACTCTTGTGAGCTTTTAGTCACGTTGGAATGTTGTCTCATCAAAAACACACCAGGAGTTGTGTTTTGTTTCATTCATGCATGTTTGAGTAATCCTGCATTATTAGTCTGTCCACATCTCCAAAGCCTAAAAATGCTCCGTTTCTGTTTCCTTTTTAAACATATTTTTGTTTTACCTTTTGTTCAGTTGAGATTGCTACAGAAAATGTACAGTATCCTCATGTGCAGTGAGGAGTGTAATAGCTTCATTGAGGCTAAAATAATAGATGTAGCTTCAAAATCAATTCCAAAGCAAATTATTCAAATGATTCTAGTGAAGATGTATACTATTTAAAAACTCTGTATCACCATGCAAGGGCATTACAAGATAGAAAAGAGTGTTTTCTATATTTGAGATAAGAACACAGTCGAAATATGCAGAATTTGTGTGTTAAACATGTGAATGAAATAAAACACAACTCTGAGTATGTATTTAATGAGGAAACATTATAACATTAGGTCTGGGGATTAGAGACGTAACAATAACCAAAATTAGGGGTGTCAAATTATCGCGTTAATTGCGATTAATTAATTACAGTCATATTTAGCGCGTTATGTTTTTTTAATCGCGTTAATCTCATTTTTAATCTAACTTTAACTGTTTCTGTATGTGAGTTGCTTTATTATAAAATCTGTTTTGTCCCAACAACACATAAAAACACATTTATACATTTTTTTTTATTTCGGTAATTCCACTCATTGTCGGAAACCCACACAAAACGCGCGCAGTAAGAGCGCCGTAAACGTCATGTTAACGTTGGCGGCGTCAGTTCACACAGTGGACGAGGTCGAAGAGCCAGTAGAACAGAGCAGCAGTGCACAGGTAAAAACGCATTCGTGTCTTGGAAATTATTCTCCCGATGTGAAATATAAAAGAAAATAACAAATATAATATCGCCTACAACTTAAATGTCACTGGTGAAAACAACCTGCATAGACTCATGATGTCTGCACTACTGTCCTATAGTGACCTGCCACATGAGGGGACACGCACACAAACACACACAAACACACACAAACACACACAAACACACAAACACAAACACACACCTTCATCATCATCATTAACCTGAGAAAGCGCGGACCACGTTTCCTTCCGTAGACACTGCGCGGACACCGACGTGCTCCCGTGAGCCGCGTGTGGACCGTGTTTTCTCGCGTACGCGGCGTAAACCGCGCTTCCTCCTGTGGCGCCTCTAATCCAGAACTAACACCAAGACTAAAACCAGGACTAAACCAGGTCTAAATCAGGACTAAACCAGAACTAAAACCAGAACTTAAACCAGGTCTAAATCAGGACTAAACCAGAACTAAACCAGAACTAAAATCTAAACCAGGACTAAACCAGGATTAATCCATTCCAGGACTAAACTAGGACTAAAGCAGGTCTAAACCAGGTCTAAACCAGGACTAAAACCAGTGATCTCATATATAAAGCATTTCTCTATCAATAATATTTTTAATATGGTTAAGGAAAGACTGGACTTTTTATTGTCTTTAAGTCGACAAAAGTTATTATGTTCAGATTTCCTTGTCTTTGCTACTTTACAGCAAACAGTTTTCTTATTCATGGAGACTTGGGCTCAACAGCCAATTTGGACAGATTTGTTAAACAATAAATGACTTTATCAAGTCACTTTTTTTTGTTCTATATCAGTCTTTTGATCTGCCACAATAATGTAATAATGAATTTAAATGAAAATACCTCAAATTGAAGGCTTTTCTCAGCAATTTTTAGGTGAGATTAAAATTAGATTAATTAGATTAATTAATTACAGATCATAATTAATTAATCTCTCAATTTTTTAATCGCATGACAGCACTAACCAAAATATCATCAAAGTTCTCACAATAATATCGTGGACCATCACAATATATCGAATTACAAGTCTCTTTACTTAAATCAAGAGTTATGGTGCAGCAATTGCAAAAAAAAAACAGAGGGAACTACATCGACCATGATCCTTTGCTCCATTTCAGTCCAGACTACAAGAAGAAATAACAGTTCTAAGCACTTTTAAGTCTTAACTCTTTGGATTAAGTTTTGTCAAGGCATTTTAAGAGGAAAAAGTCACATATTAACAGTTTTGTTTGCCTCCACAAAATATTGCAATAAATATTGTACCGTGAGATGTATATTGTGAAAATATCGTACCGAGACATTTGGACATTGTTATATTCCTAATCGTGAGCCTCCCCACCATATCGTGAGCTTTCCCATGATATCGCAATAAATATCGTACCGTGAGGTTCATACAATGACAATATCGTATCATGAGACCTGGATGTCATTACACCCCTACTCAGTATCATTAAGAAGTCGCCGATACAATACATACCTCGATACATAGGCCACGATACGATACATATCTCGATACAGTGAGCTTTTGATTCGATACGATATATTTCAAATCAGTTCGATATGGTTCAATAAAAATAAAGGCTAAATCATGGCTGTGATACAAAAAGTGTTTGTTAAACCACTTTTTGTGCAAAGTTCATATGAAACACAAATATTTAAATCATTAAAACAGTGAAAATGTCAAATGTGTTGTATAAATGAGTCTAGTTCCACTAAACAAGAAACAAAAAGTAGCGCTGTGAAATAGTAAAATACACCAAAAAATACTCTTGACGATATATCGATACAGCAGCCCACGATATCGATACTGTATCATCAAATTAAGCGATATGATATATTGATATTTTGGTATTTTTGCACACCCCTATATAACATAGACAGTGTTGGGAAGGTTACTTTTAAAATGTATTCCCCTACAGATTACAGATTACATACCCCAAAATGTAGTTTGTAACGGAATCCATTAAGTTACTTTAGGTGAGTAACGTAATCTGAATGCTTCAGATTACTTGATTTGCTGTAGAGGAGCAAAGACGAGGAAATCTTCACATAAAATGTTTTGTCTGCTAAAAGACAATAAAAATGCCCAGTCTTTACTCAACCAAATTAAAAATATTATTGATAGAGGAGGGGGAGACACGGTCAACATGGCATGGTTTAGTCTTGGTTTAGTCCTGGTTTAGTCCTGGTTTAGTCTTGGTTTAGTCCTGGTTTAGTCCTGGTTTAGTCCTGGTTTTAGTCTTGGTTTTAGTTCTAGTTTAGTCCTGGTTTAGTCCTGGTTTAGTCTTGGTTTAGTCCTGGTTTAGTCCTGGTTTTAGTCCTGGTTTTAGTCCTGGTTTAGTCCTGGTTTAGTCCTTGGTTTAGTCTGGTTTATTCATGGTTTAGTCTGGTTTAGTCTTGGTTTAGTCCTGGTTTATTCAGTCCTGGTTTAGTCCTGGTTTAGTCCTGGTTTTAGTCTTGGTTTAGTCCTGGTTTAGTCTTGGTTTTAGTCCTGGTTTAGTCCTGATTTAGTCCTGGTTTATTCCTGGTTTAGTCCTGGTTTAGTCCTGGTTTAGTCTTGGTTTTAGTCCTGGTTTAGCCCAGAATGTGAAAATAGGAAAATATCGCCGTGTAATCCATTTATTTTAACAAAGTAACTGTAATCCAATTACCACTCACTGAAACAGTAACTGTAACTGAACACAGTTACTCATAATTTGTACTCTGATTACATAACTCCGGTACTTGTAATCCGTTACTCCCCAACACTGAACACAGATATCAAATTTTTCAAAATATAGTCCCTTTAAAATATGTGTAGGTTTTCCCATTGGGCATTGCAGTTTTCTAACACAGAAGTAAACTTATTTCTTTTATTAAGTCATTTTTGAGGTGCACTGCGATTTAAAATGTTCAAATTGTAACGATAATTTGATATAATGATCCACGGGTGTCATAGATTATAGCTCTAGCAGACACAAGCACGGTGCATCTTCTTTAATACTTTACTCAGAATCCCTTCATATTTTATCGCTAACAAAACACAAACTCAACAGTGTGCCTGACGATTCCACAATGAAGATACAAACAATATTAACCATCACCTTTATAGTTTTCTATCAGAGTGGAGCACATCTAGAATTAATACAATACAAGATGGCGCTCTGCAGTTCATTTATCCTCACCCCCATAAGGTTTTATAACACTCAAATCTATAGCAGATTATTATTATGGCCTTTTAATGAATTTCAATTTGCCCCACAGTGAATCTAAGTCGTACAAATCCTGGCTCCATCTCCATTTCCTCTCTCTATTGTCGTACAGACTCATAGGTGCTTCAGTTCTTTTTAGCACCTAAAAATAGGACTGTAAAATACTTGAAATGCTCGAAGAATGAAGATCTCCATGACGCACAGGGCTATGTTACAACGCATGAGATGGTGTCCACTGGCTCATGGGTAAATGCTTAAATATACTCTGTTTTCTAATCTACTGTATGTTGTAATGTTGTGTGGTCATCAAAAACATATCTGGAGTTGTAATTTGTTTCATGCAGACACGTTGAACACATAAACCCTGCATATTTAGGCTTCACTGTGTTCTTAAACTCCATACACCTTCACTAGAATCATTTGGATCATTTCAGTCCTGGAACTGCCAAACTCTGCTGAACAAAACGTAAAATGTAGCTGTTAATCTATAAACTACAGCTTCGTGACATCACAAGTTGGAGCAAAGCATTTTGAGGTGTAGACAATAGGCTCTATTCACGTTACGTCACAAACCGGAAAGACGTTTGGAAAGACTTAAAAGTAAATAAAAGAATTTTAAAATCGAGGTTTAGAGACACTGGGAGCCAATGGAGAGAGACTAAAATAGTTGAGATGTTCTCGTGTTTCCAGGTTCCAATTAAAAGTCGAGCCGCTGAATGGCATGTAGATGAAGAAAACTGGGACCTTTCCTCATTTTCCTAAATTTTGTCAGACTTACTAACACGAACAGAGCTTGTAATCTTTCCAAAACATCTTCCTGGTTTGTGACGTAAGCGTGAGTAGAGCCGATAATGGGTTACTCGAATATGTGTGAAACAAAACACAACTCCAGATATTGTTTTTGATGAAGTAACAACATTGTAACATGGCTTAAAGCTCACAGGAGTAGATTTTGTGTAATAGCACCCTGATAATGTATTTGTAAATACTTGGGAGGTTGTGCAGTTAATCCAAATTTTTATCATGATTTTGATTTGTGTGTGTCAAACAATCTTCAAACTCATATAATCGAGTTGAAATAAGTTAAAGCTTAACAACATTTATTTTGGGATATTTTTGTACATATATAAGTATATATATTTTATGTTTTAAATCCAGAGATTGTAGAACAGCTGGATATATAGTTTATTTTGGATACATTTATGTTATGTTTTTCTATGCCTTATTTCTTGTTCAAAGTATATTTTATTCATTTCATGTTTTATACATACATCACCAAACTGCTCTAAGGTACATGTTTGTACCCTATATTTATTTTCAATTTGAAAGTTTTGCGTGAATGATCAATAACATTTTTTTTTCTTTGAGAGAGAAATGCTGAATAAATGCAATGTGTACCTAAAAAAATATCGTTTAAATAATTGTGATTTCAGTTTTGACCAAAATAAACGTGATAATGTTTTTTTTTCCATAATCAAGGAGCTCTACACACTGTGGACATCTAAAAGTATGTGTCCACAGTGTGTGTATGTGTAAGTATTGTGTCAACATGTGTGTGCATCCTTGTGTTGTATGTCGTATGTATATGAAGATACATGCAAAGATTGTTCTTTTGACAATTTTTTTTTTCAGTATATTTAAAGACTCCATACAACTGTACAATAACTCACCATAATAAATAACCCTGTGTCTTATGAAATCACTATTTCATGCTTGCATATTTTTCAAACTATTGTATAATTATGCTTCATTTAACGCCAGTCTCTGCTATTTTTGCTTCTTGTGTTGAATGTATTATTAGCGTTTATACTTTTGCTCTATGCTTTTATATAATATTCTAATGTGTGAAGCTACTGTGTCTAATTAATTTCACTTGCGGATCAATTTGTCAAAGTCTAAGTTACTGCCATAAACTCAAAATATAAAGCTTGTTAAAGACGTGCCCAGACTCAGAATTCCAGAGATGTTGTGGTTCAGCTGTAAATGCTAAAAAAATACTTTCTCAAAGGTTTCATTTTAAGAGTTCCAGAATCTGATGATGGCTGAGGGCCTGATGAAGACTTGTTTAATGAGAACATATTGGCATGATCTCTGCAGAAATTAGCTGTCTTCATCTTTCAAGATATGGAGCCCAGTTTCTCCAAAGAGCTCCTGTTTTGTGAGTTAAGCTTCAATGATCTGAAGCACTCTTTAAAAAGTGTCCGTTTGGCGATCAATACACTCCGGATTAAGAGTATAATAATGAAAGCAGATGCAACCTGTCTTGCTCCAGGGCAGATATCTTGCCCGATAATTAGGAAGTGCACTGTTAGCATGCTAATTGTTCTAACCATTACAGTGATGGCAAAATTCTGGCATCTGAAAGTTGTTAATGTGCTCTGAATACATAAGGTAAATGTACAAAAACTTGTGTAAATGTGGAAAATTTAAAATGACCTCATGTTTATCACTTTTTATCATTTACCAATGTGTCCATATGTTTACACTCTATATGCGAATATGGCACTATATCGCAATATTCAACTAAATTACTATCATTGTATTGTCCATGTATAGCCTTGCATACCAGACAGACAAATCCACTCTTTTTTATTGCAGTTTTTTGTTCTCATTAGGCCTGTCATGATAATTACTATATTAACTTATTGTTCAATACATGAAAGCTGGAACAATATATTTTGGGCGAGGTTTCAGCTATTTTTTATCTAATGACATAAGATTTGAGCTGTAGTGGATTGAATCAATAACTGCTATGGCTAATTATTGGTTAATTCTGCTGTTTATTTGTTGCAGTTTCTGTGTTTTAATGATAGTACATCTTAAAATAGTTTACATCAGGGGTGTCAAACTTAAATTCAGAGGGTCACAATTAAAAACTGGGACAAAGTCGTGGACCAAATTAAATATTTATTCAAAATTTCAACATCTGCATGTTTTCTCTTCTTTCAAGATATGTAATGTTAAACCTTTTCTTATTAAAATAAATGTTTAATAATAGTTTTGCTTAAACATTGAATCCAGAACAAGCATAACATAAAATAATGACAAAATTTTAAATAAATATTGTCTCTATTTCCTATCTGCAGCCGGCAAGCCAGCTCTAATACATATTTGATATGATCCTGTGGGCCAAATGTAATTATATCTTGGGCCAAATTTGGACCCCGGGCCTGAGTTTGACATGTCTGGTTTACATGGATAATCCTGTTTTACTGTTATTCTATCAGTGGCATAAATTTGTTTCCGTATTGTTGTTTATCATCTATATTTTCTTCAGCAATATGTCATACTTGAAAAAATTGTTATTGTGACAGGCCTATTTCTTATCATTTCTCTGGCATCTCTAGAGCTGGACTTGAACAACAGATTCAGTCTTTCATATTCAAAGATAAATACTCCCTCTTTTAAAGGTGCACTGCGCAACTTTTCTGGTGAACGGCCCGCTACTGACCTATCTAGATGTTATTGCTTTGCCTTGGAAGGTTCCATGGTGTGACATTAGATATAGCCACATAGCATTTCCACCGACCTGCTCAGAGACTACAGGTGTAAATCTGCATTCATACTATAACCTGGCACCAGCATCTCTCCTTTGACTTTTGTCTTGGTTATTGTATTGTTGTGCCCCTGTGTCCCTGTACAAACAGAGTATTTATTCATCACAGGCGTTTCAGTTCCTCAAAAATAATTCCTTCTGCGGACAGGATCAACTCCCCACAGATCTGTTTGTAATGCTGTAACTTGCTATTTCCCTCGTGATAGAAAGCTTTAATGCCATACTGTGGAACATTCTAGACAAAGCAATAACATTTTTATGGAGACAGGTAGCGGACATTCCACTAGAAATGGTATGCAATGCACCTTTAAAGGGACAGTTCGGAATTTTGGACATAGGGCCTCATTTCATTATGAGCCAGAGTGTTGGAGACGTGTGGAGACACTTTTAAAATATTCTGTCCAGTCCTTGTATTTGCAGAGGTCACTGCTGCTAGGCTAGTGCATGTCAATGGCCATAGTTAGCCTGCCACTAAAAACAGTCTTACCCACTCCACAAAACACCTGCAGCAAATCTGTTATTACGCCAGACTGTCGATGTAAATGTCTGTGAATAGTAATAATAGCTGAAATAAAACTAACCTTGTATCACATGAATCTTCATCGCATGTTGAGGGACTATTTTATCATATATCAGTCCACCGCTGCCAAGCTTTCTATCAGGAAGTACAACTCGCTGCTGCTGCTCAGACATAAATCCTTTGAATGCAAGTTTGTTTAAATTCCAAAATTATTCTATCGACACAGATATTTACATCGACAGACTGGCTTGATAATAGATTTACTTCGGGTGTTTTGTGGAGTGGGTAAGACTGTTTTTAGTAGCAGGCTAACTATGGCCATTGACATGCACTAGCCTAGCACCAGCGACCTCTGCAAATACAAAAGCTGGACAGAATATTTAAAAAGTGTCTCCACCCCCATGTCCAAAATTCAGGACTGTCCCTTTAAACTTGCATTCTGTAAATTTTCTGGTGAAGGGTCCGTCAAATGCGTTTCTCCATGGAAATGTTATTGCTTTGTCTGGTTTCACAATATGACATTAAACCTTCCTATCTTCATGGAGACCAAACTAAACTAAGTTACAGGTCAGATCTGTGGAGAGGTGACCCGGCTCATAGTCAGAACTTCTTATATTTTTGAGCTATAAAGCCACCTGTAGTTGAATAAATGTAAAGCAGAACGGTTGAATGTCCATAGAGCAATGATACATTCATACAAACAAGTTACTAAAAAGTTACATAGTGCACCTTTAAACTAGCTACCGTTGCTGCAGTCTCACACTAAAACACATCCCTTTGTATTTCCACGTCGACCAAGGTACAAATTAATTCTTCAGATCTGACTCGCGGTTTCATTTTACGCTAATGTTGTCGCCAAGGGAGAGGCCACACTGAAGGCACATGCATAATTGATGATAATGTGTACATCCAACAGGGCCTCCAGGAACGCCCTTGGATCCCAGCCATTAAGACGTTTAACTATTCCCTATATTCAAATGATCCAATGGGATTCATTTGCAAGCACAGGGACGAATATTGATCACTACAAGTCCAAGAGATTAAGTGTCTGAATCGGCATTGTTGTGCAGAGTAGACACTGTTTCCCCACTGTGATGGATGCCCTCCCCGCAGAAAGGCAATTCTCAGGCTGGCTGACGTACACAACTGCGCACAAGTTTTCAGTGAGGTGTGAAAAGGAATGTTAAAGGTGCACTGCGTAACTTTTCTGGTGAGGGCTTCGTCACCTGCTTGTTGTTGCTTTGTCTAGAATGTTCCACAGTAGAGATTAAACCTTTCTACATCACATTGCAGGTCAGAATTTGTGTATTTTTGAGAAATAAAAACACCTGTAATGAATACATGCTAGATAGATGCTTTTATTGTTATACCAAGGAACATTTCAGGCAAAGCAAGAACATCTCCATGGAGACAAACAGTTTAAAAAAGTTGCACAATGCACTTTTATCTTAGCCTGATTCATCGGCCGATTTCACTTTATAGAAACCGTCTGACCTCACAGCGTTAGAATTTGTAGGCGAGTACTTTTTTTCATTTAACCAATTACTGCTATTTGGTCGTGACGTATGTAATGCGCTGCAAAGGGGGCTAACTGGTATATTAAGATAAAGATGTTCATTTTGTCTTCTTATGTACTTTAACTTCTTGGGTTCTTTTTAAAGACAATACAGTAAAGTGTATTTAGCTTGTTGACATGTTTCAGCTGCTGCTGGAAGCATCTTCACAACTGTCCCGGTGTTGGTGGTGACGTGTCGTATATCAGCTGTTGTTATTTCCTGTGGGCGTGGTCAGACCTGATTGACCTAGCGGGGCGATCAGACTGACCACGCCTCCTGTTGCCCGGTGTTCTCTGGAGGAGGGTGTCCCAGGTGTATGAACGGAGGAACGCTCCGTCATCACTGTTAATGCCGTCCGTGCCTCATTTCTTGATTTCAGTGGCCTCCCTGATCCAGCGTTTGAACTTGTTGTTTTCCGATTCAATGACCTGAGCTCCATCCCATCCATAATTTGGTTATTTCTTTTACAGTAGTCTGATATGGTGGATTTTAGCAGCCAAAACATGTCAACAAGGTAAATACACTTTACAGTATTGTCTTTAAAAAGAACCCAAGTTAATGGTACATTAAGGTTTTCCCAAATCCCGTAGGAAGAAAGGGCAATAACTTCTTCCCCCTTGATAAAATTCATTGAACATTCTCTTTATTCCAGCTTTAAATCCTCGATCTCGGGAATCGTTGACAACACTGAATATATGGCTCTTCGCTGATTGGCTGGTGAACGAACTCGCACTTTCGGGGTTTTTGCGAACCGTCAAGTGTATCCCGATTCCTAACTTAGTCGCTGGTTTTGTTGCTAAAATTTGTTAAGAAATAAGTCAAGGATGCAGTGTTCTTTTTTTGTGTGTTTGTTTTGGAAGTAGCTCTCAAATTTGAAGATTAGTTAAATTGATGGAAATAACTATTGTGATTTCATGTGTGGTTTTGGCAAAAGAATATTTCAACCAGGAGATACTAGACAGATGGATGAGGGTGTAGTGGGGAAGTTCGTTGAAGAGGTAGTGGCTGTAATGAGAAGAGAGGCTGAGGAAGCTGATGGATTTGCTGAAGAGTTTCATAACATGTTTGCATATTTTTTCTTGTGAAAACCTGCAAAGGTGTGAACAATCAGAGAAGTCAGATTACTCACATGACCACGATGAATTACATAACATTTCAATAATCCAATAACTGATACTGATACCATTTGAAGTAGACAAGGTTTCTACCTCTTGCTACTTTTTTTTTTTCTTTTAGTGAGAATTTTTCAAACCTAAATAAAAAATCAGCAAGATAAGGTCATTATTTTAGCTTTTAGGTTTGAATGTCATTTTAATTTAACACTAGACACAGTAAATGTTTAGTTGTATCAAGAAAAAAAAAAAAAAAAGGATCAAAAAGCATCTTAAATTCTCACCCAAATGCAGTTTTGAATCATTGCCAATTGCAACCAGTGCCAAACACGTTAGATAGATGTGTTCATTGTCATACCAAGGAACATTCCAGGCAAAGTAATAACATCTCCATGGAGACAAGGAGTTTAAATAAAAAGTTGCACAATGCACCTTTAACTAAGAGTGCTTTGTTGGATTTAGTTTGAAGTTTTGTTGCTGAAATTTGTTAAAGGTTAGGATATAAGTCTAGGATGCAGTGTTCATTTTTCATTTTTTTCTGACTCTCAAATGTTAAGATTAGTTAAATTGACAGAAATAAATATTGTGATTTCATGTTTAACCCAGGAGAGACTAGACAGATGAATGAGTATGTAGTGGCTCGTTCATTGAAGAGGTAAGATAAGAAGAGAGGCTGAGGAGGCTGATGAATTTGCTGCCGTAGAGTTTCATAACATATTTGCATTTTTTTCCTTGTGAAAACCTGCAGACGTGTGAACAATCAAAGAAATCAGATTAAAAAAAAAAAAGTTGTTCAATGCACCTTTAACTAAGAGTGCTTCGTTGAATTTATTTTGAAGTTTTGTTGTAGAAATTTGTTAAAGATTTGGATATAAGTCAAGAATGCAGTGTTCTTTTTTTTTGTTTTGGAACTGACTCTCAAATGTGAAGACTGGTTAAATTGGCAGAAATAAATATTGTGATTTTAAATAGGAGAGACTAGACAGATGAATGAGGGCAACAAGAAGAGAGGCTGAGGAGGCTGATGGATTTGCTGCTGCAGTAGAGACTCATAACATTTTTGCATATTTTTCTTTGTGAACAATCAGAGAATTCAGATTACTCACATGAACACGACAGATTACATGACATTTCAATAATCTGATAATTCCAGAAATCAGATCATGATCAGATCTTTGGTGAGTATGTAAATATGTACAACCACGGATACCATTTCAAGTATAGACAACCTATTTTTTTTCTTTTTTTGGTGAGAATTGTTCAAACCTAAATTAAAAATAAGCAAGTTAAAGCCAATATTTTAGCTTTAAGGTTTGAATGTCATTTTAATTTAACACGAGACACAGTAAATGTTTAGTTGTAGAAGATTCAAAAGCTTATACCTAAAAGCAGTTTCGAATCATTGCCAATTGCAACAAGGAACATTCCAGGCAAAGCAATAACATCTCCATGGAGACAAGCAGTTAAAAAAAAGTTGCGCAATGCACCTTTAACTAAGAGTGCTTCGTTGGATTTATTTTGAAGTTTTGTTGCGGAAATTTGTTAAAAGTTAGAATATAAGTCAAAGATGCAGTGTTCTTTTTTCAATTTTTTCTGACTCTCAAATGCAAAGATGAGTTAAATTGACTTAAATAAATATTGTATATTGTAAATATTTCAGCCAGGAGAGACTAGAAAGATGAATGAGGGTGTAGTGGGGAAGTTTGTTGAAGAGGTAGTGGCTGTAATAAGAAGAGAGGCTGAGGAGGCTGATGGATTTGCTGCTGCAGAAGAGTTTCATAAGATTTTTTTCATAATATTTTTCTTTGTGAAAACCTGCAGAGGTGTGAACAATCAAAGAAATCAAAAAAAGTTGTTCAATGCACCTTTAACTAAGAGGGCTTCGTTGAATTTATTTTGAAGTTTTGTTGTAGAAATGTGTTAAAGATTTGGATATAAGTCAAGAATGCAGTGTTCTTTTTTTTGTTTTGGAACTGACTCTCAAATGTGAAGACTGGTTAAATTGGCAGAAATAAATATTGTGATTTCATATTTTAAATAGGAGAGACTAGACAGATGAATGAGGGCAACAAGAAGAGAGGCTGAGGCGGCTGAGGGGTTTGCTGCTGCAGTAGAGATTCGTAACACTTTTGCATATTTTTCCTTGTGAAAACCTGCAGAGGTGTGAACGATCAGAGAAGATTGCTTGACATTTCAATAATCTGATAATTCCAGAAATCAGATCATGATCAGATCTTTGGGGAGTATGTAAATATGTACAGCCACGGATACCATTTCAAGTATAAACAACCTTTTTTTGTGTGAGAATTGTTCAAACCTAAATAAAAATAAGCAAGTTAAGGCCAATATTTTAGCTTTAAGGTTTGAATGTCATTTTAATTTAACACTAGACACAGTAAATGATCCAAAAGCTTATACCTAAAAGCAGTTTCGAATCATTGCCAATTGCAACCAGTGCCTTACGAGGTCTTACGAAAATAAGCCTACTTTTTGAAATTGAGTTTCTGAACACCATCCTTTGCACTAATCCCTGGATCCTTCCCTCTTTTGCAGATACTAGGCAGACATCATAACAGAGCCTATTTCGGTCCCTGGCTCGGTTTCCCTCCCAGTTTGAGCCGTGTCACTGTACAACACAAAAAGACAACTTTGAATTAGGACATAAATCCAACAAAACGGCAGGATGGTGCGTGGGTATAAAAAAAAAAAAAAAAGTCAATGTCTCGGTGGTAGTAGAGGCGAGACCTCCGGTGCATCACACAGATTGTTCTTGACCTATGACCGAATAAAACCTCCAACCAGCACGCTTTAATTCTCCTCTCTCGCCACAGACAAGCCCTAACCATCTCCAGCTCCCCCGTATCTTAGGCGCACTCCTCCTGTCACCTTGCTCTACATAATGAGGAAAAACAACCGTTCTCCTCTTTACTTCACCGGGTCCATAAATTCTCCTCTGCACTACAGTGGATTCTTTGCTCTCTGGGCGCTTAACAAACCACACAGGAGGGGAAAAAAACAGACTTGCGACGCGTTTTGCTTGATAAAAACGCAAGACGAGTTACTTTGCTCGGTGAAATTCTTCTTTAGTTGGCGGTAAGAGGTCGCGTACTGCACCGGTTTTGTTTGGAGACACGCTTGCTGTTTGCTTTACCTGCAGTGTGGCGCGCAAAAAAAAACCCGCCACGCAATTTAGGAACTGTATTTAAAATGTTTGGGAGTTGAAATAGTGCGATGGTTTTTTTCCTGCGACGCGTCGTCAAGGCGCAAACGCAACGCACATCGATCTCACGGACTGTACGCGAAAGTAAACCGCAAAACAAAAGTGCAATCCCGCAAGACGTACGGCTCCTCAACGCGTGCCGTTTTAATGAACTCTCCAATCTGCGTTGGTCACGTCACGTTCAGAGCATCAGACGTTCCTTACCTGCTTTTCTAGTAACAGGTGGCGATGGTTTACGGGGTTTCAGTTGATTATTCTCAAGCGTGGCGATGTTGGTTTCCTCACAGTCAGGGCATGGAACGCTGGCTAAAACATCTCTGCGAATTCACAATGTATCCCTTGTGGTAGGAGCTTCGCCCACATCGCATCCTGGTCCACAACGTGTGAAAATAAAGCTTAGTATAGCAGCACACGCAAGCTGGAAATCAGTGGACTTGCAGAAGGGAAGATGTCCATAATCCTTACGAATACGCATGGTTCTAAACTGCCGACATTGCCTGGCTTTGGGTCCGGTTTCCCCCCCTCCTCCTCGCTCGCTGCTGGCTCGTAACGTCTCTCCTCTCCTCTCCTGGTTCCTCGCTTCTTTGGCACGCTCCCCTTCTCTCTCTCTCCCTCTCTCTTTCTCTCCTCTCTGCCAAAATGACTGAAGCTGGAAATCACATGCGGTTGCTGCTTTAACGCGAGCGTCAATCGGTTACGTTTACCCAAGGCTCCCGCGCGCAACTCCGCTTCTATAAATACTGCATGATACTACTTCGAGGGTTTTCAAGGAATTCGTAGTCTCACACTAGGACGTGCGCTAAAGAAAGAAAAATGCATCTTGAGTCCTCCAAACAGCGCATCCGTAACAGTTTCTGCTGCAGGGGGGGAGAGTGACAGGCAGATTGTGGAAGTGAGAGTTTTGGAAACGTTGAAGGCAACAATATGAAGAGAAATAACGTGGTTTTGACCTAGTGGGATCAGGAAAAGTTATGGCTTCAGCTACACCAATATATTGACTTTTAGGGCCTGTTTACACGAGAACGCTTGCGGGTAAAAACGACAAAATATTTTATTGGAAGTGTGTTTTTGTTTAGACCAGGGGTGTCAAACTCAAATTCACAGAGGGCCAAACTAAATATTTAATGAAAATTTTCAGCAACATCTGCGTGTTTTTTCTTCTTTTGAGATATGTAAGGTTAGGGGTGTGCAAAAATATCAATATACGATATTGTATCGTTTAATGTGATGATACAGTATCGATATCATGGGCTGCTGTATCGATATATCACCAAGAGGATTTTTAGGTGTGTTTTACTAAATTATTTTGTTACAGTGCTACAGTTTTGTTGCTTGTGGAGTGAAAGGAAACTCATTTATGCGACACATTTGACATTTTGACACTGTTTTGATGATTAAAATGTTTGTGTTTCATATGAACTTTGCACAAGAAGTAGCTTAACAAAGACTTTTAGTATCACAGCCATGATTTAGCCTTTAGTTTTTATTGAACTGCATTGAATCGATTTGAAATATATCATATCGAATCGAGAGTGCACTGTATCATATCGTGTATCGAGGTATGTATCGTATCGGCAACTTCTTAATGATACCCAGCCCTATGTAATGTTAAACCTTTTCTTATTAAAATAAATGTTTAATAATAGTTTTGCTTAAACACTGAATCCAGAAAAAGCATAATATAAAATAATAACATTTTAAATAAAAAATGTCTCTCTAGCCTATCTGTAGCCGGTGGGCCAGCTTTTATACATATCTGATGTGATCTCGGGGGCCAAATATAATTATAACGTGGCCCAAATTTGGCCCCTGCGCCTGAGTTTGACATGCGTGGTTTAGATGGTGGCAGCGTTTTTGGGGCTTAGAAACGCAAAAATCTGAAACCATCCTCCAGAGTGGAAAAGTTGATTACGCTCCACGACGCAAAACTCTGGTCAGATCTGTTCACTTCGCGTATGCGTTTACATACATCACCACTGGCCGCGTGGCATGCATACCCAGTCAAATTCCACACACTGTTGCGTCACCGTATGCACGCAGATTTCAGCCCAAAAATGCTCGTCTAAACGCGGATTAAAAAGTGAAGATGCTACGGCACTTTTGTGTCTTATGTTCAGACTGTCATCATATAAACGTAGCCTTAAAGATGCATTGGAAGGTGCATGTAACTTTTTTGGTAGAGTGTTCGCTACATACAAATGTTGTTAGTCTGTCCACATCTCCAAAGCTCAAAATGCTCAGTTCCACCTTGTGACATCATGTAGTGATAGTTTTCAAGTTGTGGACATACCAGCTTATTAAAGGCTGATCTCGTCAGACTTGAGAAGCTCAGCAGGGCCGGGCCTGGGTCGTATCTGGATGGGAAACCACTAGAAACTCCAGGTGCCACAGTGGGGCGCCAGTGGCAAAAACTGCCACCTACACCTACAAAGCCTAGTAAGATAGTAGAGTGTGCGTGAGTGATGGTGGTGGTTGGAGGTGGGTGATGGCACAGATAGGCAGCCTTGCTTCTGTCAGCTTCTCCTGGAGGCAGCCTAAACAGAGGATCTTAAGAAAGAGACTTGGAGAGTTAGAAAAAGTCTCTTTATTAGTTCAGGCAGATTCAGATCTCAAGATTCAAGTTGATTCAGCATGATTTTGCCTACGCGGCGTCTCTCTGTGCGTCGGTCGTCTCTCGACAACGCGGTCGGCGTTCCCCCACTGATGCACAGAAAAACTGGGTGCCTTTTATACCAGCATAACTGTTGAGTTAACATCTTCATGGAAAAATACACAGCAGTTTGTCCCAACACGTGTCCCATAACAGACTGGCCGATGCTAAAGGTTGGAGATACACCCCTTATCTGTCCCATATACATTCACCATTGACATCATATCCCAACCCCATTGACACTCCAAAGTCCAAAAACATACACAACATGTCAAGGAACACAGAGATTAATTACAGGGCGTATTAACATATGAATGAAACTTTAAAAACACAGGGTAGAAGCCCACACTTCCTTCAGTCTGCCCTAGAGCAGCTGTGGCTAGTGACTGAACAATGAACTTAAAGTGCTTTGGTTGTCCTGAAAGACGCTATATAAATGCAGTGATGATTATAAGTTAACTGCTAAATCTGACCTTTATTTCAAAAGAGATTGACAGTTACAGAGTTGAAATCATCCAAATGATTGTAATGAACATGTATTGGGTTTAAAAACACAGTGGAGCACTTCCTGTATTAAATCACTAGGTGGTATAGAGTGTTTTCTGTTCGAGAGAAGAAGCCAGCCTAAATCTGCAAATATATTTTTGGTGACGAAACAATATTATAACATAGATCAGAAATGAAATGTAATATGAGCCCTTTAAAAGTTAATTCATTTTGCTTTTATTCGATTACAGGTGTTTTATCGCTCAAAACCCAACATTTTGCTACCAACCAGGGCTTCATCAGGGGTTGTGTTTGTGACTGTGATTCCCACCAGATGTAGAGGTGGGTGGTGATGTTCCCTTATGCGATAATAAACCAGCGGAACAGAGGAAATGCATGTGGGATAGTTATATTTGGAGTGGGACCCGTGCTCATGTTGTTGATTCTGATTAATTATACGTTTCGACTTTTCTAATTCTGACCTTGGAGGCTTCTTTAATATCACAGAAGTGTAATTAATCAAACCGTAATCAAATCAAGATCCAATAGTTTGAAACGGTCAGAGGAAAAATGAAACGCTCGAGCCAATCCTGTGACAGTAAAGCAGGGACTAATTCAGATTTAGGAGGAGTAAATTTGACTGATCCTTCTGTCCTGTTTACGACCGAACGCCACATTTAAATCCGTTCATTTAATAAATAACTGAATCGATAATAGAACAGAAGAGATTTATTTTGTCATATCGCTCAGGCCCAGTTTCAAATCTTTTTTATATAACAATAGATATGACTGAATACTTCAAATATAAAATTGTGCACTTCTCCCCTAACAACGCTTCGTGATTTGGACTCAGCTGTGGTTCTGCCGTGTCCCAGGTGCATTCGCTCTCCTGTCACCGTCGCACCCCCCCTTCCTCCCTTCATCCCTTCCCGTCCACCCCGTCCTCCCTCCCTCCCCTCGTCCACGTCCTCCGTCAACCTGAACTGCACTGGCGTCAGAGCCCACTGAGTCATCCCACAGAGGCTTTTATTCTGAAGGGCTGCTTAATTATGGGTCAAAACGCCGTGGACCGCGGACGGGTTAACACGCAGTCCGGTGCTGATGGATAGGCGCGCAGATGCTGGCGGGCTTTGGGCGGCTCTGATCAGCGCATGATGAATGGGGCTGGGTAGAATATGGCTACACAACAGCAGCGCATAGGCTAATTTGTGATCAAGCGCCAAATAAAGCGAAGTCAGACTCAATTATAAAGAAGTAGTGGGAACAGGCAAAGGACAAATCAGGATAATGGGACTAAAGGAGGACTGGAGAGCAAAACACAACTCTGGGCTGAAGAAGAAAAGTAACTCTTATCTCCAATAGTAAAATTATTAAATGGATCAGTTTGATTTAAGTTGCGGGTTGGATTCCATTGCTGTGTGAAGTCTTTTGGTGTGGTGTAAGGTCACTCAGTTATGTTGCCATCATATTGTCCTGCGTTGAAACCACAGCAAGATGAATTCTCAGGATATTATTGCAATTGGGCCCGGGCAGCCAGTGCTTCTGAGCCTGGACCAATCACAGAGCAGCTTTGTGGTTTGGGGAGATGCCAAAGGTGAAGCGGTTAAACCAATCAAACCAAACAAAAACAAACATGGCAATATGAGCTATTTTGTTTCTGAAAAATGTGCAGAGGTAAGTGCTTTATGCATTTGTGGACAGAGAAGATGTCTGTGCTTTTTTTCTCTCAACTGGATTTAACAGAAAAATGATTTCTTGCTGTGTTCTGCTGTTGTGACACTTAAACCCATCAGCTTGAAATATTCATCTGAATATTTGTTTGCAATGGACACTTTCAGTCACTGCACGTTGATAATGTGGGGAACTCAATTCAGACAATTGCACATTTCAGTCTGATGTTAACAAGGATGTAGGTTTGCATAGGGACAGTGGGGACATGTCACAACCAAGAAGAAGACAAAATAGTATTTAAATAAAGAAAAATATACATTTATTCTGATATTTTTCCAGACTCAATAGTATTAATTTAACATGTTTTAGTCCACATTTTGTTTATTAGATGGTCTGAGATATATTCAGTGATATGACGACAGGGTTACACCTGCCGCTGTTTCATTGGCTGTTGACAGAGTGATGTCATTAGTGGAGCCAGGAGCCTAAACTGGGGAAGTGGCAGGACAGGGCCAGCACCTGAAGATGGCGGCTTGAGCAGGCATGCACACCAAACTTTAAAAAACTATTCAAAAGCAACTTACTTGGCTTTATCTTCAGTTAAACTTGTCTTATAATGAGTCGCCATGGAAAAAGTGAAACTATCACCACAAGTTCACCTCCCAAATGGAGCTCTACTCCTGCTCTGTTTGCAGCCCGACTCTACTGACAATATTCCATGGAAAAATGTCTAGACATGACCTCACAAATATCTCATCACCAACAAGCAAAGGGAAATCTGCTACAAACTTCTACATCGCTGTTATCTGGTAAAGAATCATCTTAGAAGTTCAATGGACACAAACTGTACATTTTGTGAACTGAAAAATGAAACCAACATCACTTATTTTGGACCTGCCCAGACTCTGTGTGTTTTTGGAAAGAATTCATCAAACATATACACAACTTCTTATCCCATTTTCCCCTTCCTTATAAAGATGTGCTGTTTGGTTTTTGCAGTGTGCATCATATGAAAAGTCAACAATATTATATAATGAATCTGTTAATCAAATAACCTATCAGTTGGTTTCATGGTGGGTTATCTGATAATGTCCCCACAAAAGCTGAGACCAAACCTACTCCCTTGGATGTTAGGCAGTTTGATTGAAGGATGGGTAAAATGTACACATTTTATATTATTAACAATGGTCATCTTTCTCATATAAACCACAGCTTTATTATCCTTCTCTCCTTCTCCAAGGCAGCTCTACATTTTCTTAGAAATGATGGATTGTAGTATATGGTCCATGAGTCAAAATGTCCTGGGATCATTCATTATAATCATTATACTACACATGCTCCCTAGCAACCAAGATTCACCTTTTCTCTTCTTCATAATGACATGATGGACTATGACCGTAATAGAAATAGGTACATCAATCCAAAAATAGACACATAGTAAATTAAACACCATATGTTCAGTCAGAACATATGAGTCCATGACAGTGATTTCACACGTTGTTAAGAACACTCATGAACACCTCTGAACAGGACTTGACCTTTGTGTGACAAACACATGATGCACTGAGCAGCACCACGCACATGTTCGCGTCACTGGTCGTTTACTAGAACATGCACGGGAGTGTAGTCAGTGTAGTCACTTACATTTCAAACACAAACTCAATACTGAGGCAAGTGTCATTACACAAAAAAACATTTCAGTCGTCATTCTGGAGAATATAGTCCATTCATAAAAGTATGAAATGAATCAAAATGACAGAACACAACATAAAACATAAATATGGACCATTTATGTTTTATGTGCTACTTGAACCTCAGCAAGACTATTTTTGTTCTGTTTAGGTGATATGTTGATATGTTCAGGTTAGTACTTCTGCTTGGTTCTGCTCAGTAAACGTAGAATAACATGCGTCCTTAGTGTCTCCACAAACCTGATGCTTATTTTCAGGTTTGTGTTTTCATGGAAATGTTCCTTTGGCTATAATATTCCACAGTATAGCATGGCATCAAACTTAGCTTTGTCTGTGAGTTTCCATGGTGATGTGTCACCTCCAGAAAGTTACATGATGTTGCTTTAACATACAGTTAAGTGTAGCCTTCACTCCAGAACAGCATCATCTCATCACATTTGAACTAAGCTCATAGGAGAACACCACCCAGAGTACACCACTCCCCCCTCTCTCTCTCTTTCTCTCCCTCTCTGTTTCTCTCTCCATCTCCCTCTCTCTCTCCATCTCTCTCTCTGTTTCTCTCTCCATCTCTCTCTCTGTTTCTCTCTCCATCTCCCTCTCTCTCTCCATCGCTCTCTCTCTGTTTCTCTCTCCATCACTCTCTCTCTGTTTCTCTCTCCATCTCTCTCTCTGTTTCTCTCTCCATCACTCTCTCTCTGTTTCTCTCTCCATCTCCCTCTCTCTCTCCATCGCTCTCTCTCTGTTTCTCTCTCCATCACTCTCTCTCATTCTCTCTCCATCTCTCTCCTCTCTCTCTGTTTCTCTCTCCATCTCCCCTCTCTCTCCATCGCTCTCTCTCTGTTCTCTCTCTCCATCTCACTCTCTCTCTCTTTCTCTCTCCATCTCTCTCTCTCTGTTTTCTCTCTCCATCTCCTCTCTCTCCATCTCTCTCTCTCTCTGTTTCTCTCTCCATCACTCTCTCTCTATTTCTCTCTCCATCTCTCTCTCTGTTTCTCTCTCCATCTCCCTCTCTCTCTCCATCGCTCTCTCTCTGTTTCTCTCTCCATCTCCCTCTCTCTCTCCATCTCTCTCTCTCTGTTTCTCTCTCCATCTCCCTCCCTCTCTCCATCGCTCTCTCTCTGTTTCTCTCTCCATCTCCCTCTCTCTCTTTCTCTCCCTCTCTGTTCTCTCTCTAATTCTTTCGCTCTATTTCTCTCTCCATCTCTCTCTCCCTGTTTCTCTCTCCATCTCCCTCTCTCTCTCCATCTCTCTCTCTCTGTTTCTCTCTCCATCTCCCTCTCTCTCTCCATCGCTCTCTCTCTGTTTCTCTCTCCATCTCCCTCTCTCTCTTTCTCTCCCTCTCTGTTTCTCTCTCTAATTCTTTCGCTCTATTTCTCTCTCCATCTCTCTCCGTTTCTCTCCATCTCCTCTCTCTCTCCATCGCTCTCTCTCTGTTTCTCTCTCCATCTCCCTCTCTCTCTTTCTCTCTCTCTCTGTTTCTCTCCCTATTTCTCTCTCTCTATTTTTTTCTCTGTTTCTCTCTCCATCTCACTTTCCCTATCTGTTTCTCTCTCTCTCTGTTTCTCTCTAATTCTCTCTCCATCTCCCTCCCTCTCTCTTCATCTCCCCCACTCTCTCTCCATCTCTCTCTCTCTGTTTTTCTCTCCATCTCTCTCTCTCTGTTTCTCTCCATCTCTCTCTCCATCTCCCCCACTCTCCCTCCATCTCTCTCCCTCTGTTTCTCTCTCCATCTCGCTTTCCCTCTCTATTTCTCTCTCCATCTCCCCCCCTCTCTCTCTCCATCTCTCTCCCTCTGTTTCTCTCCCTCTGTTTCTCTCTCTCTATTTCTCTCTCCATCTCTCCCCCTCTGTCTCTCTCTCCATCTCTGTTTCCCTCCCTCTGTTTCTCTCTCTTTTGTGTGCCTGGTGTGTGTGAGCTGCTGGAGGACCACAGGACCACAGTGGAGGCATTTTGTCTTCTGACACCTCTGTCCTCTCAGGGATGTCAGCCACAAAGAAGAAGAACTTTTCCATCCTGTCCTCCAAAGTCCTCCACAGAGCCGAGCTGTCCGGTGTCCCAGAGTCCAGGTGGTCGGGGGTGTTGGCCTCAGGTTCTTCTCCGCGAGGCTGCTGGAGGTCCCTGTACCGCCCCCTGTAGAGAAACACTGGAACACCTGTGGCTGTCCTTCCTCGGCTCACTCCCCTCTTTACCCTCTTGGGACACTGGCTTCACACTCTGGGCCAAACACTGATCCAGGAGCTCTTTGTGTTTTTCCCCAAGTTCTCTGTGGCCCAGCGCAGGACTGTGCCACTTGTAAACTTAGTCCTGGGTCAGGCACAAATGAGTGTGTGGCTCCGCAGGAGGAACCACATGGCCGGCTCAGGATGTACACACTCTGAACTCCTGTTGAAGAGACTGGTGGGGGCGCGACTCCAGATGGAGATGGTGTACAGTGCACTGGTGGGGCAGGTGGAGGACTTTGAGGCACTGGTGGGGCAGGTGGAGGACTTTGAGGCACTGGTGGGGCAGGTGGAGGACTTTGAAGGACTTTGAGACACTGGTGGGGCAGGTGGAGGACTTTGAGGCACTGGTGGGGCAGGTGGAGGACTTTGAGGCACTGGTGGGGCAGGTGGAGGACTTTGAGGCACTGGTGGGGCAGGTGGAGGACTTTGAGGCACTGGTGGGGCAGGTGGAGGACTTTGAGGCACTGGTGGGGCAGGTGGAGGACTTTGAGGCAGTGGTGGGGCAGGTGGAGGACTTTGAGGCACTGGTGGGGCAGGTGGAGGACTTTGAGGCAGTGGTGGGCAGGTGGAGGACTTTGAGGCAGTGGTGGGGCAGGTGGAGGACTTTGAGGCACTGGTGGGCGGTGAAGATGTGTTTGTGTTCAGTGAGGGAGGGGCAGTTGATTTGACTTTATCTGTAGGAGAGGTTGGGAAATTGAGTATTGTTTTTTTGTTTCTTTGGTTGTTTTGTAGGATTTGAAGTCATAAGTGAAATAATAAATGTATTGTTAAAAGTTGAAAAACGTTTCTCTATTTCTCTCTCTGTGTTTCTCTCTTCATCTCTCTCTCTCTGTCTTTTTCTCTTCATCTCCCTCTCTCTCTGTGTGTGTTTCTCTCTCCACCCCCTGTCTCTCTCTGTTTCTCTCTCCATCTCGCTCACTGTTTCTCTCTCCATCTTCCCCTCTCTCTGTTTCTCTCTCCACCTTCCCCTCTCTCTGTTTCTCTCTCCATTTCTTTCTCTCTGTTTCTCTCTCCATCTTCCCCTCTCTCTGTTTCTCTCTCCATTTCTTTCTCTTTGTTTCTCTCTCCATCTCCCCCCTCTCTCGCTCTGTTTCTCTATCCACCTCCCTCTCTCTCTCTGTTTCTCTCTCCAGTTCCCTCTCTTTGTTTCTCTCTCCATCTCTCACCCTCTGTTTCTCTCTCTATCTCACTTTCCCTCTCTCTGTTTCTCTATTTCCCTCTCTCTCTCTTTGTTTCTCTCTCCATCTCCCTCCCTCTCTCTGTTTCTCTCTCCCTCTCTCTGTTTCTCTCTCTCCCTGTTGCTGTCTCGCTCTGATTCTCTCTCTTGCTGTGTTTTTCTCTCTCTCTCACCGTCTCCCTCTGTCTCGCTGTTTCTCTCTCCCTCTCTTTCACTCCATCTCTCTCTCTCTCTGTATCTTAATTAATTTCTTCTTCATCTGCCTGAGCGTTTTGAACATTCCTGATATGACTCGAGTCGTCCCGTCACGTTCCCTTTAGTGTCGGTAAGTAGCTCCACATGCTTCCGGCGCGGGCCTCGCTCATGCATGAACACTACAGGGAGCCCGTTACTCACCTGCACGCTCCGCTTCTCCCCGATAAACACTCCGCGCCGCCAAACTATTATCTTTGATGCCAACGTCGTGAAGCCACCGTGCCCATTAGCGCCGTATTGAGGAGCCTGACGGGCGTGACAGCGAGCCGCTAGTCATTCTGCAAAGATAACCTCCGTTTTTTTGTGCTTTTAATCCGCGTCGGCACAAAGGGGGGCCTATTCATGATCTGCAATTAGGTTTTCGCAGATGAGATAAGTATTACAATTAACTTAAGGCCTGACCCAGACATAAGGAGATTGCCATATCTGCTGACCTAGCCAATCAAACGCCACCAGGAGCTCCTCTCGCAGTCATGGTTCTCTGTACGACGATTTGGGACTGAAAAAATGGACAAAACTGAGATGTAAAATCACGCAGGATGAACAAATCTGCAGATATTCACATGTAGAGAACGAAAATCGATTTCTCAATTTACATGAAGCCAGATCACTCGGGATGTAACAATAACTGAAATGTCTTGATATTGTATCGTCAAAAGTCTCATAATAATATCGTGAGCTGTCACAAAATATCGAATTACATGTTTCTTTGCTTAAATGCATGGTTTTATAGTAGCAACGGCTCATGAACATCGGAAACTACATATCCCATGATTCATTTCAGCGCAGACAATTTGAAGAAATATGTTTTTTACTTCAATTCTTGGAATTCGAGTATCATTCATTCATTTGTTTTATGAAAAAACAAAAACCAAACATAAGAAAATGGAAAAAAAAACAACTATTTTCTTCATTATTTTTCTCCAAAACCAAAATAAAAAAATGGAAAACGATTAATTTTTTCAGTTTTTAATTTTGTCTTTAAACGAATAATGGAAAAAACGTCTGTTTCCTGTTTCCATGACTTAAACTGCGATGTCAAACTTTTGAGCCGCATATGGACTGAACCAGGACTAAACCAGGACTGATCCAAGGACTGAACTAGAACTAAACCAGGTCTGGGACCAGACTGAAACCAGACCAGGACTGAGACTGGGACTGAGACCGGGAGCAGGACCAGGACTGAGACCGGGACTGAAACTGGGACCAAACCCAGACCGGGACCGAGACCGGGACCAAGACCGGGACCAGAGCAGAACTGAGACCAGGACTGAGACTGGGACCAGACCAGGACAGAAAACGGTTTAGTCCTGGTTTAGTCTTATTTTAGACCTGGTTTAGTCCTGGTTCAGTCCGTATGTGGCAGAAATGTTCGACATCACAGTTTAAGTCACAGAAACGGGAAACAGCCGTTTTTTAAAACAGTCTGTTTTTTCCATTATTTATTTAAACACAAAATCGAAAACTGAATTGAAAACTTATTTTTAGTTTTATATATGAACTAATGATACACGGATTTCTTGGGATTATGATTAATTCACATCAAAATCTTGTCAAGGTATTTTAAAGCAAAAAAGTGTCCCATCTACAATTATATCAGCCTCTTCAAAATATCGCAATAAATATCGTACAGTGAGATGCATATCGTGATAATATCGTACCGAGAGATTTGGATATCGTTGCATCCCTATAGATCACAATTACAGTTTTGTCACAATTCTTAGCCATAACATTTTTCCTGAGCCAAACACAGTGTACAAATCAAACTGTACAGGATCAGAAGTGCTCAGTGCTTTTCGGTATATAAAAGTTAAAATAAAAATAAATCTCACAAAGAGCAAACATAACAGCCTGCGGAGGCACATATATCTGAAGTGTATTTGACGATGTTTCTCACATAGTTACAGATTGTAAAAAATCAATAAAAGGTTGCCACACTTTCTACAGTGACAGTAGTTTATCCTTTAACAAATATCATATTCTCTCTAGATGTCAAATATTACCAAGGTCTCGTTGCCACATTTTTAGAGCTCGGTACTGACGGCCTCTTCCGTGACATTAAAAGTAGTTTCTTTGCAATAATAAGACAATAGGAAATGAACTGCTTTGGGCTGATGTCAGATTATTAAATACTTCTGATGTACCAAGGATGATTAACAAAGGTTCCGGCAATAATGTCATTTTAACAGTCTGTGATATTGTATTAAACACATCAGACCAGCAGGCGGCCACTTTTGGACACGGGACAAATGCATGGTAAAGTGTTGCATTAAAGGACTGGCATTTATCACAAGCTGAAGAGACATTGGGGAAAATATTATGGATTTTCATTTGAATAGTGAAGCCTGTGTATAATTTTGAATGGTATGAGTCAGTGTTCTGCATTATTGGAGCATGAATGTCTAGATTCAAGGCAGTCTTCCCAGATCTGAATACCCATGTCCTTCTCCCGACGTTCTTTGTATTTGTTGTTTTGTCGCAATTCTTGATGCAACTAGCTATCTGCTTCTTCTGACAGTTCAAACTAAAGTGTGATTGGTTGAATCCACCTGTCACTCACTCAGATCCTTAAAGGTGCATTGTGTAATTACCTGGTCCCCGAAGGGTTGACCAGGTTTTGTATTCACCCTGTGTGTGTGTCTGTGTCTGTCCAGCTGTGATAATTCCACCATTTATGGACCGATTGTCACCAAATTTGGTACGTGGGTCAAGCCCCCGTGCCCGATGCTGCAAAAAAAAGTTTGATGACGATGCGAGGTCATTTGAGGTCACACGGGTCAATTGAAAGGTTATTTAATTAAAGGATTGGCAATTTCGGCAATTTCTGGACCATCTGCATACTAAAATATTCACTCAATCATCACATAAGTTGGCACACATGTAACCGAGGTACACTGGATGTTACAGGTTGAAACCGGTCAAGGTCACTTGATGGTTAAGGTAACGAAGCTCAGATATGCCTTTTTGGTCATAATTCTGCGAAGGATGGAGCTAGAGCAACAGGAGTGGCTCTCAAAATCTCAGAAAATGTATTATCTATTTATAATTCTATGCATTTGTATAGTAAAATATTAATAGTTTTCGAGATAATCACTAATTATAACAGTTGGAATGAAAATAATTTCCATTTCTTGTTTTTCTGGTGATACACAACACACTGATCTACAGTCACACAACTAACAGATACACAACTCATGAAAAATGACATTTTCGTTACACACTAGTAAACACAGACATTCTCATGTGTGACCAATATCACACAAATGTTCATGGGCCTGTACAGATACACACATTGCATTGTGGATGTAATGATCATGTAATATGGGCTGGACTCCTCATAAGCTGCTTCTGTGGTGATGAACTGACCCACCGATGCCTCATGGGGACCAGGTTGCTCTGTCTCTGATTGTGGCTGATTATTGCTTTGTCTGGAATGTTTCACAGTATGGTATTCTATCACATTTCTATCTTCATGAAGACCAAAGCAGATGAAGCTACAGGTCAGATCTGTGGAGAGACGACCCCTGCTCACAGTCAGTTTTTCCAGGTATTTTTGTAATTGAATTGTAATTTTGATTGAATAAATGTAAAGTAGAGCTGTTTATAGTCATACTCTGGAATATTCCAGGCAGAGCAATGACGTCCATAGAAACAAGCAGGTGACAGACCCACAACCAAAAAGTGACACAGTGCAGCTTTAAAGACGCCAAGTGGGTGGGGAAAAGTGGCTGCATTTAACATAAACACTGGATCTCAACATGGCCAGCAGATTTCACCAAATTTGCTCACTCGCGCTTCACAGCAAGAAGGTCCAGGGTTCAATTCCTGTATCATCCTTTTTGTGTGGAGTTTACATGTTTCTCCCTGTAGCTGGCTAAGGTTTCCCTGACCAAGCCTAGCAACAAGATCACGGAGATGGGTCCCTGGGCACAGCGGCAATGAAGGATGAGTCAAATGAACAAAACTTTTCTGGTGGACGGTCCGTCAAATGCTTTTCTCCATGGAGAAGTTAGGTTTTTTTTTCTCTGGAATGTTTCACAGTGTGGTAGTAAAGCTTTCTATCTTTATGGAGACCAAATCAGACCAAGTTACAGGTCAGATCTGTGGAGAGGCGACCCCGCTCACAGTCAGAATGCATGTTTTTTTTTTAGGTATTTTTGAGCTATAAAACCACCTATATTGGAATAAATGTAAGGTAGAACTGTTTAAAGTTATATTGTGGCACATTCCAGGCAGAACAATGACATCTCCATAGAAACAAGCAGGTGATGGACCCCCAACCAAAAAGTTACATAGTGCACCTTATTAAAAAAACAACAACAAACAAACAAAAAAACAGCTCTAACCTTGCATGGTCATTGTAGTTCTGTGAGCAGTAAACAGTGTCTTCTTTGTGAGCACAAATTCATCCTATTTTTTGTTTTAATTTTACTAAACTGATTTACACATTTCATTTTACACTTGCTTTATTTCCAGTTTTACTTTTGAATAAAACTGTACAAGCCTACTAGTATCTTTTGTTGAATTTTCCACCTTTAATTTGCAAGAACTCATTTAATTAAAAAGTACAGAGCAATGGGCGTGTACCCACTGTGCGCCACTTAGTGCCTCCGCTCAATTTCATTTCTCTCCAGCAACTAGGTCAGGAATCAGAATACACTAGACGATTCGCATAAACCCCAGAAGTGCAAGTACGGGCACAAGCCAATCAGCGAAGAGTCATATATTCAGTGTTGATCGAGGATTTAAAGCTGGAACAAAGGGAACGTTTGTCGAATTTCATCAAGGGGAAAGACGTTATTACCCTTCTTCCTACGGGATTTGGGAAAAGCTTAATATACCGGTCATGACCAAGTAGCAGCGATTGTTTAAATGATAAAAAAGTACCCGTCTACTGTCAAGCGAACGAAATATATGGCTGCGAGGTCAGACTGTTTCTACGAAGTGAAATGAAGTAAAACCGGCTGATGAATCAGGCTCGTGGGCGTGTACCAGCAGTGGTGAAAACAGGTATAGATCGTACTAATGATGTCTTGAATACAGAAGAATAAAGATTACTCCAAGATGCACAAATCACTTAAAATACAACTACGAGTGTGGAAATGAGGAGCGGAGACAATTACAACGATTAAAATACGGTTAAACGCTCTAAGAAGTCAATTCATTTTCCATAATAGGTCTAAAAAAATGAAAAAGACAGTATTTTGCAGTGCTTGAAAATGTAGCAGCTCATGGGCTATGTCAGATTTCACCTTTAAGTCCCCCTGTCTCGCTTGTCTCCTCTCCTCGTGTAATGCTATTGGACAGTGATGAAGATCTATAGGAAATCAATAGCTTTGACTGCTCATATTATTTAACCTTTCAGGGTCGGACCATTTCATACAATGTCAATTTAGCCTGGACATACAGAGCCATGGACAAACCAACCAATCAGGATCCAGAAGAAAAGACTGTACAAAGGACAGCGATGTGATTTCAGAAAAAGGACCTATACTGTCAAATTGGAGAAGAAGTTATTAAATAAAAAGTTGCCAGTGTTTGAATCAATAACTTTTACGATTAATCATAGTTATAAGTAGGGGTGTGCAAAAATATTGGAATATCGATATATCGTATCGTTTAATGTGATGATACAGTATCGATATCGTGGGCTACTGTATCGAGTATTTTTAGGTGTTTTACTAAATTATTTTGTTACAGAGTTACAGTTTTGTTGCTTGTGGAGTGAAAGGAAACTCATTTATTTTGACATTATTTGACATTTTTACTGTTTTAAGGATTAAAATGTTTGTGTTTCATATGAACTTTGGACAAGAAGTGGTTTAACAAAGACTTTTAGTATCACAGCCACGATTTAGCCTTTAGTTTTTATTGAACCGTATCGAATTGATTTGAAATATATCATATCGAATCGAAAGTGCACTGTATCGAGATATGTATTGTATCGTGGCCTGTGTATCGAGATATGTATCGTATCGTGGCCTGTGTATCGAGATATGTATCGTATCGTGGCCTGTGTATCGAGGTATGTATCGTATCGTGGCCTGTGTATCGAGATATGTATCGTATCGTGGCCTGTGTATCGAGGTATGTATCGTATCGTGGCCTGTGTATCGAGGTATGTATCGTATCGTGGCCTGTGTATCGAGATATGTATCGTATCGTGGCCTGTGTATCGAGATATGTATCGTATCGTGGCCTGTGTATCGAGGTATGTATCGTATCGTGGCCTGTGTATCGAGATATGTATCGTATCGTGGCCTGTGTATCGAGATATGTATCGTATCGTGGCCTGTGTATCGAGGTATGTATCGTATCGTGGCCTGTGTGTATCGATAGGTATGTATCGTATCGTGGCCTGTGTATCGAGGTATATGTATCGTATCGTGGCCTGTGTATCGAGGTATGTATCGTATCGTGGCCTGTGTATCGAGATATGTATCGTATCGTATGGCCTGTGTATCGAGGTATGTATCGTATCGGCAACTTCTTAATGATACCCAGCCCTAGTTATAAGTAGGGATGGGCATGATTAGTCAATTAATCGATAATTGATCATTAATAATTTCATCGATTACGTTCATTTTAATCGACAAACCGAATGAAGGTTGCTGTGCGTAGCTTGACCAAACAGGTCCATACATGTAGCTCTCTGCACTTAGAAGGAGCGAGCAAACACAAAAACAGTTGTCTGGTCAGTCTGAAACTGCACTGAAGTTTGCAAATGCAAATTAGTGATGCGGTTTTAAGTTTTCGTTTCTGTGAGAGTTGCGCAAAACTGAATTAAACACATTATAATGTCAAACGGGCTGATGTGGCTCTTACGGTTTATATGTCGTAAAGTTGAATTTATTTATGCAGATTAGTAGTGCAGATAGAAATAATAATGATGATAATTTTAATATAAAAACGTTAACGATTAATCGATAATCGACCGTTAATTCTTCCGACGATCGATTAAGAAAACTTCATCGAATGCCCATCCCTAGTTATAAGTATCAGTGTTGCTGCCATTAGGCCAGTTAATAAGCAGCAATAACGTGTCCGACCACAATTATGCAGACGACACTCAGATCTACGTCTCTCTGGCAGCAGGAGACTATGGACCAGTGGACGTCACTTTGTCACTGCATCCAACAGATCAGTGTGTGGATGCAAAACAACTTTCTCCAGCTAAACTCTGACAAGACTGAAGTCATAGTGTTTGGTCCACAGAAACAAAGGGACAGTGTCAGCAGTCACCTCCAGTCTCTCTCTCTAAAACCTTCAAATCAGGCAAGAAATCTAGGGGTAATAATGGACTCAGACTTGAACTTTAACAGCCACATCAAATCAATAACATCTGCAGCCTTTTACCATCTAAAAAACATAGCAAAAAATCAAAGGTTTACTGTCTAAAGCAGACTTGGAGAAACTTATCCATGCGTTTGTCTCCAGTAGGATTAGATACTGTAATGGTTCTGCTCACTGGTCTCTCCAAACGAGCTGTGAGACGCTGCAGAACATCCAGAACGCTGCAGCTCGGGTCCTTACTCGAACTAGGAAGTACGAGCACATAAGCGTCCTGTGCTCAGGTCTCTGCACTGGCTTCCTGTGGCTCAGAGACAAGAGCTCTGCTTTGTACAAGTCTCTCCATGGCCGAGCACCAAAGTACATCTGTGACATGTTAGTGTCATATGAACCATCTCACACTCTGAGGACCTCAGGGACCGGCCTCCTGCTGGTGCCCAGAGTCAGGACTAAACAAGGGGAGTCAGAGTTTCAGGTTCATGCAGCTAAAACCTGGAACAGTCTGAACATGTGTGAGACAGACTCTTCTGTGACGCTGTTTAAATCCAGACTCAAAACATTTCTGTTTAACTGTGCAAATGACTGAAAGGTTTTCATTCCGCACTCTTCTCTCCAATTTATGTCTCTCTTTTTTAATTTTAATCTTCATGATTATTTATGTTTTGATTTGTTTTTATTGTGATTTTAATGTATTTCTTATTCTGTAAAGCACTTTGAATTACTTTGTGTACGAATTGTGCTATACAAATAAACTTGCCTTGGTTTTAAAGGTGCATTTTTTCTGGTGGATGTTCTATTTTTGCGTTGCAGGTGACACTATCAGGTAAAGTTACAGGTCAGATCTATCAAGCGAGGTATTTTTGAGCGATAAGAACATGTGTAATTGAATACATACAAAATTGCTAAGTTTAATGCCATACTGTGAAACATTCCAGGTGAAGCAATAACATCTCCAGGGAGACAAGAAGGTAACAAATCCCCCAGTCAGAAAAGTGACATAGTGCATCTTTAAGCTTAAATGTTCATGATAGAGCTGCTCGATAATTGAAAAAAAAAAAAAGAAAAACATGATTATTTTTGATCAATGTTGAAATCATGATTATTCAAAAGATTATTTTTTAGTTACACGATGCATTTATTCAGCAAGAAAACACTCTGTCACTGATAATTTACGCAGAACTTTCAAATTGAAAATAAATACAGGCTACAAATATGTGCCTTAGAGCCGTTTTGCGATTTATAAAACATAAAATGATTAAAACACACTTTGAATATGAAATAGAAAAACATAAATGTATCCAAAATAAACTGTATATCCAGCTGTTCTACAATCTCTGTATTAAAAAAATAATATAGATATACTTATTTATATAAAAAATATCCCAAAATACACTTTGTTAAGCTTTAAATCGTTTCAACTTGATTATATGAGTTTGGAGATCATTTGAAACACAAATCGAAATCGTGATCAAAATTCGAGTAATTGCACAGCCTTAGTTCATGGTGACAATTGTTAAAAATCATAATATTGTAAAGTCTCTTAGCAACTCAAAAATGTTAATATTAAAATCCTTTTTCAAACTTTCAATACTAAGGAATAGAGCAGGGGTGTCAAACTCAAATTCACAGAGGGACGAAATTAAAAACTGGAATTAAGTTGTGGGCCAAACAAATATTTAGTGAAAAATTTCAACAATATCTGCGTGTTTTCTCTTCTCTCGAGATATGTAATGTTAAACCTTTTCTTATTAAAATAAATGTTTCATAATAGTTTTGCTTAAACATTGAATCCAGAACAAGCAGAATATAAAATAATGATCAAATTTTAAATAAATATTGTTTATATAGTCTATCTGTAGCCGGCGGGCCAACTTTAATACATATTTGATATGATCTCGTGGGCCAAATATAATTATATCCCGGTCCAAAGTTTGACATGTCTGGAATAGAGCTTAAGAATTAATACCAAGATGAAAAATTATGTTCTTAGGTTCTTTTTACAGACCAAGAGTTTGCTTTTCATACCTGACAGTTTCGACTGCTCTTGGTCTGTAAAAAGAACCTTATAACATAAAACATCAGAAGGCCAAATGAATCTCATTGGACTAATATAAAAAAGCTCTTTATTACGACAGTAGTTTAAATTTGTAATGTAATTTTCATCATTAAATCATAGTACTTTTGTTCATATTACCATGTGGTCTTATATCTGTGTAATCCTTCAGTGGTCCAGGTAGGTTCCATTGTGGTTCATGGGCGTGAAATGGTCTTATACTTGTTCTGATACAGCTCAAAATCATTCTAAAGCTATTCAGAGTTCCTGTCCTGTTTAGTACTTGTGCTCAAATTAGCATTTAGTATATTAGTATCTTAGTTTTAGTATTGATTAGATCTGATTTTGGATACTTTTGACTCCCCTAGTATGAGTATATAAGCAATAACATTTCCAAAAGTACCAAAAATTCACATTAAGACTTGAGTGCACAAATTGAAGAGCAAAGTCATACCACTTAAGCAGTTTTGGCTTCTCCTCATTCCTCGATCTCCCCCGTGCACACCAGCAGCTTAGTTCATGGTGTCAGTTTTTAAAAATCATAATATTATAATGTCTCTTAGCAACTCAGAAATATTAATAATACTTCAATCATTTTTCAAACTTGATTTCAGTGTTAAGAAATAGAGCTTAATATTTAATACCAGTATAAAAGACTCTTTGTTTAGACAATAGAATGTCATTTTTCACAATAAATCATTTATTTGTTTATGTATTTAATTCATAAAGTATAAAAAGACATCAACAGTGTCACAACATCAAACATACAAGAAATGAATGAAAAGCAGCAGAAAGAAGAGTCATCTTAAGTTATCTGCCCCCTTTTCCCTTTTCAAGACAACACATCTACGCCGATGGTTTATAAACATTTCAAATCAGTACATTTCAGTCCAGGCACAATTATTAATCAACTGTAAACAGAAATCTTCACTTTTATGCACAACAACTTAGTTTTCTTTTTCATATATACACATTTCATTTGATTTTATGTATTTTTGAAATGCGTCATTGTACTTGATTCTTTTATATCTTTGTGAAGACTGTTCCATAAATTAACTCTGTTCACAGCGATGCTTCGTTCCATAACCTTGGTTCTGAATCTGGGTTTTTTAAACATGTAGATTTCTTTTAAATTGTAGTGGCTTGTTCTCAACTCAGACAATCTTTGAATATCATGCATTTTCAACACTTTAAGTTGAACAAATATTGGCTTGGATGGCTCTCTACAATGTTGGTAATAATTCTCAGGGCCCTTTTTTGTAAAATACATAAAGGTTGTAGGTAACTTTTACATGTTGACCCCCAAATTTCTACACAGTACATCAGATCTGGTGCAATTATAGAGTTACAAAGTTAATAATGGGTCCGGTCAAGTGGTAACGGAGGGAAACGGGCAGATTTTTTACATTCAAATGGCTCTTATTCAGAAACTAGAGGGACTATTGAAATAAGTAAAGTATCAGAATGTAGGAAAGAGTTACACTCCAACAGGGTCAAGTTAAACCTGTGATATTCTTTCAAGTTGTTGACAAAAAAATTAAAAAACTCATGTCGGTAACAGAGGGAATGAAATATGCAGCACTTTTTGGGCAATAAATCCAAACAGTGATAACTCTTGGTTCTCACTTACATATCCTTAACAAACTGGTTTGAATATTTGCTTCATATAGTTTTCTACCATATGGTACAAGATTAGGTTGAAAAACCTCTTACTTTTTGACTCATGAGATTTTTTATTAAGAAAGGTCATGGTAACGGAGGGAAAAGTAACAGGGAAAATTGTGCAAACAAGTAGAAGGTGAATGATTCAAAATGAAAGGAAACTATTTCTATAAAATATGTCAGTCCTTCCAAGCAAATTTTTATCATTTTAAATACTTAAAAAAAAAATAAAAAAATCATGTACCTTCATCAACAGTTCAAAGATGGAATAACACAAGATATGATGAAATACATCAGTTTATTTACATGATTTGCAGGTCTTTGAAATTTGGGAAATAATTTTTGTTCCATGTTTCATACATGGTCTGTTTAAAACGTATGGAACTTTAGAACCAAAAATGGTACAGAAAAAAGGTCAACAGTTTCATAAACTAGAGTACATATGTATCTGTTCAATCCATTTTTATATCAGATGCAATAACTTGAATTTTTGGCCTTGCTGTTTACTTCTGCTTGACCGGGCCCTAATGCTGCACTATTTAACTTTACTTTATGCAGAACAGCAATGACTTTGGAAATTTTGCCTTTCATGTCATTTATATGAGACCTCCAAATCATGGTACTTTCTTCTATATTACCATGTGATCTTCTATCTGTGTAATTCCTCAGTCGTCCAGGTAGGTTCTGTACTGGTCCATACTAGTCTATGTGCTCTTATACTTGTTCTGATACAGCTCAACATCAGTCTAAAGCAATTCAGGAAAGGTTCGTTTCTGTCCTGTTTACTATCGGTGCTCAAATTAGCATATAGTATATTAGTATTTTAGTTTTAATATTGTTTAGTATCTGATTTTGGATACTTTTGGCCACCCTAGTATGAGTATATCAGCAATAATATTTCCAAAAGTACCAAAAATTCACATTAAGACTTCAGTGCACAAATTCAAGAGCAAAGCGATACCACCTAAGCAGTTTTGGTTTCTCTTCATTCCTCGATCCCCCCCGTGCACACCAGCAGGCCACTGGCTCGCTTCACACACATCTTAAGCCCCTCTTTTCTTATTAAACTCCTGTGAAACCCGGCACACGGCCGCCATCAAAGGTGCGCACGAGCCACTGGCACTCGCAGCTAAATCTCTCCTTCCCCTCTACCCCTGCGCCTCCTCACATCTCCAAAGTGCCCCTCAGAACTTTGAACACAAGGGGGCGTAGACTGATAACTTTGCTTTTCCCCCTTCTCGCCTGCCACTCCTCCTCCTCCCTCCTCCCTCCTCCCTTCTTCCTCTTCTTCCTCCTTCACTGTGGGGCAAATCAGATTAAGGATTCACGTCTGACCTTGGAAGGAAACTACTACTTAAATTTACATTTCAAGAGAGACTGGGTTATTGCATTACTGGCGATGGCCCTCCTGCTTGCACATATTATAGTGGAATAGTCTTCCCATGCTCCTGCCCCAACAGTAGAAACATATGAAGGATATGGAAACACACTATATACGACTCCCGGTCATAACAATACTATAATAAGGGCCGGTGGAGATGGCAGTGAGCTCTGTTACACGATAATCAAGTCCCCAGAGTGTTTTGCCACCACAGTTATAGAAAACATGAGCAGTGATTGCATTAAAAATGGAATTCCAAACAGTCGGCTCCCCATACTAACTGCGATGCGCTTTAGGTTACGGTTAAGACAGAAAACAACAACAACGTTACGTAATCCGACGCAAACGGTTCATCATCAGTGAGGCTCGCTTAAAGCTTCACTGTGTAGAGTTTAAGGTAGAAGATCTGCTGCTTGCGTGTGTCCATGGAGATGTTATTTCTTTGCCGTAAATGTTTCGCAGCAAGGCATCTCCCGTTCAGTTACAAGTCTTATATAGCTAAAAAAACATGAATTTTTCCCATGTGCCGGTGTCCTGTCGATTTGAGCTACCCGTGGAGCTACTGTTGGAGTTTAAATGCCGTCGATTTGAGCTCCCGAGACAGAAACAGAGTAACAAAACAATTTAAAAGTGTATGGGTTTTATTGAATGTTTGGACCAGTTAAGCAACGGCATGTGCGTGTTAGATTTACAGCAGAATTCAGACATTAGATGATTGAATAGTTTAGATTTAATATTTGATTTTATTGTTATAATTTTCATTACGTCCTATTTTTATTTTTTTACATGTGTAGAAAACGTTGTAACTTTGTTTAAAATGCTCTGTATAAATAAAATTTCACGATATTATAATAGGAAATCCACACTGTAGCCTATATTTATTTAAGATTTATTTAAGAGTTTAGTGTTTCCAGTCATTTCTTTCTCTTATATTGTGTGAGCCTTATTTGATATAAAATATAAGCCTGTCGAAATGAGCTACCTCTACTTATATTCATATAAATGAGTGTTACAAGTCTTTTAAAGCAAAAGAAATACATGAATTTTTATTTTGTGCTGGTGTCCTGTCGATTTGAGCTACCCATTGAGCTACTGTTAGAGTTTAAATGTCATCAATTTGAGCTCCCGAGACAGAAATAGAGTAACAAGTAACATCTTAAAAGTGACCAGTTAAGCATATTATATTATATTATTGTGCATGTTAGATTTATGTTACGTTAGATGATTGAATAGTTTGGATTTAATATTTGATTTTATTGTTATAATTTTCATTACATCATATTTTATTTTGTTACATGTGTAGAAAACTTTGTAACTTTGTTTAGAGATGTTCTGTATAAAAAAATAAAATAAAAATCACTATATTATAAGAGCAAATTCACACTGTAGCTTATATTTCTGGTCGTTCCTAAAGCCCGCACAGTTTTGGGCCGTTCCTCATTTCAGTTTTCTGCAGCAAGTGACTGGAACCACCTTCAACAGACTTTAAAACTTAGTTCGTTTTTACCTCTGTCAACTTAAAAAAAAAATACTTTTATATCTTTAATCTGCAAATGTTTGTCTTATATCTCTTCACTGTTTCATGTTATAGTTGATGTGTGAGTGTTTTCTGTTTGTGCTTTTGTTTTATTCTGCCTCTTGGCCAGGTCGTCATTGTAAATGAGAAGGTGTTCTCAACTGACTTAACTGGTAAAATATTGAATAAATAAATAAATAAAAACATATTTATTTAAGATTTTAGTGTTTCCAGTCATTTCTTTCTCTTATATAGTGGGAGCCTTATTTGATAGAAGATATATTCCTGTCTAAATGAGCTACCTCTACCTAAATTCATCTAAATGAGTGATTGAATAATGGTGATTCTACAGTGGGAACATTATTCAAAGGTTAAATTGTCCTGTCGATATGTGCTACCTTTAGTCGGCGCCCTATTTGAGGATAACACGACTGTCCAAATGAACTACCTACTAGAGATGTAACAATAACCGAAATAATATGATATCGTATCATCAAAGTTCTCACAATAATATCATGGACCATCACAATATATCGAATTACAAGTCTCTTTCTGTTTAAATGAAGAGTTATGGAGCAGCAATAGCTAAAAAAAGACAGAGGGAACTACACAGACCATGATCCTTTGCTCCATTTCAGTGTAGACTACAAGAAGAAATAACAGTTCTAAACACTTTTAGTCTTAATTCTTTGGATTAAGTTTTGTCAAGGCATTTTAAGTTGAAAAAGTAGCATTTTAAAAGTTTTGTTACCTCCACAAAATATCATACCATGAGACTTGGATATCATTACACCCCTACTACATACACATATTCAAATAAATGAGTTGAAACTGTACATAACTAAAGTATAAAGTGTGATCATGTTCAATCAAACCTGCTGTTTTTAATCTAAAGAAATGTCATAAAACTGGGGAGGTTAGGGTTTGGCTTTATTGGATCTATACAACTGTAAACAGAAAAACGTAAGGCTGCTTATTTCGACGTCACTGTCAATTCATTGCGACGGGGCAGCCCATTTGGACAGAACGCCGGCTTGCTTCTCCACATTAACCCGTCTCCACCGTGACTGTAATCAAAGCAGTGATATTTCCATAGAGACAAGCAAGAAACGGGACTTTACTTGTTACTGAATCTGTTTCTTTCAGTTTTCTTCTGCTCAGATCTGTGCACTCTGAACAGGAACTTGCATAGACCTAGAGCACACCACTAGGTAGAGCCTGCACACCACTAGTTTGACTCTTAAACTTCATGAGAGTGGAAGTTCACGCTCTGCCTGTCAACATTTTCAAACACATTCACAACACTTTCTGTCATTCTCTATTTATTTATGTATTCGTGTATTTATTTAATTCAACTGCCCGATGATTATATCTGTTTGATGATACTACAGTAGCGGGTTGGGACGATGCTGTTTATACCAGAATAGTTTTCCACACAATAGAGTCTCACGTACCACCGGCTGGACCTGCACCCCGTTTGAGAACCACTAATCCTGGGTTGGTTTCAAATCATCCTCGCCCAGACCTGGTTTAAGTCCTACAGGATTATATTGGCCTCGAGGTATTTCCTAACAGACATCAACACTTGGCTCGCTCTGGAGATTTTAAACACTATTAAACATTACAATAATTACAGTTATAGCTTTACCTCCCCGCGTAATCATATTTAAACGAGTTGGTAAATGATACAGTAGCTTTTGCATAAGTAACAGCGCGTTTTATACGGTTATAGAGGCAGTCCATAACATAATAGCTCTTTTATTGTCCCATTCCTAATACATACCAGCGCTCCAGTCCGCAGGTCTGGCATCAAACACCTGTTTATTTGGACTCAGTTGGAGAGCAGCCGCCTCTGTGCTCCCAGACCTCGTGGCTCCATGCGCGCAATAAAACCCCGGCCCCAGATTGGTCCAGAGCCCGCGTCTATGCAAATCAGCGCTCCCCAAAACCCGCCCATGCACCTGATAGCCACTATTTACAGCTTTACACATGACCCACTGCACTGTTTTCTAGAGGGGACGCAGAGATGACACTTCACTGGACGTTGGCGCAATAACGGATTTACGCACGAAGTCGAAGTTTTGTTTTTGTTTACCAAAGAGGAAATTAAACAAAAGTTTGAGAGGGTTTTCAAGATGCCTCGGTCGTTTTTAGTTAAGAAGCACACAAACTCCGTGAAAAAGCCTAATTATAGTGAACTCGAAAGCCCAACAGGTAAGTTTTAAAAAGTTTTATTCAGATGTTTAACTTTTTGCGCAACTTTTTTTTCCCCCGCGTACCAAAGCGCGCCGTTAACTCTCCCGTTCTGATTCCAGTCTTCATCACGCCGCACTTCTACAAGGGCCTCCCCCTGCCTGTCATCCCGCAGCCAGAGATCTTGAGCCCGGCCGCTTACAGCCCAATCACGGTATGGACTACCAGCAGTCTCCCCCTCTCCCCTCTCCCCAGCGATCTGTCCCCCATCTCCGGCTACCCGTCCTCCCTCTCGGACACCTCTTCCAACGACCACTGCGGTTCTGAAAGCCCGCGTAGCGACGAGGACGAGCTGGTCAAACTGACTGGGGAAGCGGAGAAATTCCAATGTGGTTTGTGTAGCAAGTCCTACTCCACGTACTCCGGACTTCTCAAGCACAAGCAACTGCACTGCGACGCCCAATCGAGGAAATCCTTCAGCTGTAAATACTGCGAGAAGGAGTACGTCAGTCTGGGAGCGCTCAAAATGCACATACGGACTCATACGCTACCGTGCGTCTGCAAAATCTGCGGCAAGGCGTTCTCCAGGCCGTGGCTACTGCAGGGACACATCAGGACGCACACAGGTGAGAGGCCGAGACGCGCCACAAATCACTGCTGCGCGTTTTGGATTCAAAGAAAACATTTTTAGCTATAACCTAGAACATTTTAAAGCATCTCAGATAAAAAAAAAACATTATTACTGGATACACAACAAAGAAAAGTTGAAAGTTTCATTGTCTTACAGTTCAGTATGACGCTTTACGTAATTACGAACACTGCGTAAACAAAACCAAACTCAAAAAGTTAGCTTCAGAAACATTTTTTTTTTCTTCTATTCCTCGGTCAGTTTCAACTTCCTGTTAGATGACATGCTATTTTGAGAAGTGTTGACCATTCAAAAGATGTAGCCCTTTTGTTTTGAATTGGTAATCGCTATGGTAACGGTTCTGACTATTCTTTAGTCTGAAACGCATAATGCTCATTCATAACACAGACTAGGCCTATTTTGACATTTAGGACCGCAACAAGTTTGATTCATTTGTGATTTCTGTAGTATTTGCTGTCAATGGTTTTAAAAAAAAAAAAGAAAAGAAAATGACACTTCCTCTTCTTTGCTTGGCCAAAATTGAGCAATTGATAAAAAAAAACGTCAACACATTTGAGCACGACTGACATCAGCACAAACCCATTCGTCTCGTTGTCATATCTTTACGGGACCTTTTGACACGTATCTCACTCTCTTTTTCTTCTTCTTCTCTTTCTTTCCGTTTGACAGGAGAAAAGCCATTCTCGTGCCCACACTGCAACCGGGCGTTCGCTGACAGATCCAACCTCAGGGCCCACCTTCAAACCCACTCAGATGTGAAAAAATACCAGTGCAAGAACTGTTCCAAAACTTTCTCCAGGATGTCATTGCTGCACAAACATGAGGAATCTGGCTGTTGTGCCGCCCACTGAACTGCAAAGTGGACTCTAGCCATCTTCACAGGGAAAAAAAATCATTGACTTTTTCAGGCTTGGTTGGGTTGACTTGATATTACAACACGATAAAGAGCCCAAAGTTTAGAAAATATCGAGCTCCGGGGCAGGTTTGAAATCAACTGAGTTTGGGTTTTAGCTGTCAGATTGCAGATTTATTATTTTTTTTTGGTTTTGTATGGTCAATATCTTTGTAATTACTGCGTTTATCCACATGGAACAAAAACGAACATTAAGTTTCACGCCTTTTCTGTCAAAACACAAGTTGAAGCATCATTCAGTCCCGAAGATCGGATAGTTAAAGCTGGAGGGCAGGTTTTGAAATCAATAGAGTTTGGGTTTTAGCTTTCAGATTGCAGATTTTATTTTGAATCTGGTTTTGCGTGGTCGATATTTTTGTAATTACCTGGCTTATCCACGTGAAACATAGCTTTAAAAAGTGGCAGCATCATTCAATTCCAAAGATAGTTGGAAAGTTAGTGGGTCCAACAGTTATAGATTTTCAGCTTGGATGCTTCTTTCAAAACCTGATAGACACATTAGAACTGCCCTCCGCCGAAATCAACATCAAATTGTAGTGTAGAAGTTACGAACGCCTTCTATTCAGTTGCTTTTATTTATCTGTCAGGGAAGTTACACCAAAGACAAGCCATTTCAAAGCTCTTTTTAATGGAGTTTTTTTTTTTTTTTTTGCATCACCACCTACCTGTGCTGGCTCATGCACTTTTGGTTTTGCATGTCTACCAAAGAGGCCTGTCACGATAAATACTCAATCAGCTTCAACATATGAAACTTAGAACTGCATTTTTGGGGTCAATATTTATCATTTTATTCGCACTACTGGGACATTTTTGACTTTGATTTAAGCCGCAAAAGGTCGAAATAGTAACTACGATGACTCATTACAGATTTAGAGTTGTTTTTGTGGTTTAAATCCGTGTCAGAGGCTTAAATTAGTTTCAGTATTATGGTTTATTGTCTATTTTTACGCCAAAATTGTGTTATCGTGACAGGCCTACTACTAATGTGCCACGCTCAAATTAACAGGCCTTCATTTGGTGCATTTCTGTGGTTGTTATGGGGACTTCCACTTTGTCACATGTACCTTGCGAAACACTTTTTTTTTTTTTATAAATAGCCATTGAAACTTAGGGAACAAGTGCAAGCCTGTCAAAACGGTGGTATTATGAAAACTTTTGCACATTGATTTATATTAGAGCAATACTCTTCTCGGCTCACTTGACCATATAATGTATTTTCCAACAACTTTTCTATTTTTGTATCTTGAATGTAAGCGTGACTGAGACGATTGTATATCCGCAGTGGCAAGCTGTGATGGTGAATGATATTTGATATTTTCATATTTTCTCATGACACTTTGATGAATAAAGTTTCATGGTGTTTTTGTATAAGAGTTTGAAGTCGCTGTGTCTCTGTGTACGCCTCGGTTTAACGGGGTTTTAGAAAGTTAAAGTGCTCATATCACGCTGTTGTAATGTTGTTTCCTCGTCACAAACGTACCTAGAAAACCTCTCAGACTGAAAACACTCTGGTCCACCTTGTGATGTCATGGGTTCATACAGGAAGTGCTCCATTGTGTTTGAAACGCCACACACCTTCACTAGAATCATTTGGATGATTTCAGGTCTGGAATTGCCAATCTCAGCTGAACTAAAGGTAAAAAATAGCTGTTAAACTACTGCATCATGACATCACAAGGTGGAACAGAGCATTTTGAGCTTTAGAGATGCAGACAGACTAATAATAAGTCTTACTCAAACCTATATAAATAAAACAAAACACAAAACTATGAACGTTTTTAAAAAGGTAACAACATTATAACACGAATTAAAGTTTACTTTGGACCATTTTAGACTTTTAACAGAGTTTTAAAAACTGGTGGGGGTATATGAGGTGATAGTAGATTCATAAAAATAGGGAAAAGGTTATAAGCGTAGGTCTATAAATAATGTGTGGATAAACCAAACATCACTATTCATGTTGGAAAAAGTAGTTAACAAACAGAAGATATGGAACTGTTGTGAATTGCGCCAGTAACTCACGAGAAAATATTTTTGCTTACTGATAAAAATGAAATTAAACATTTTTTAAACTACACAAGCCAAGACAAAGAAGTGCATTGTTCAGCTACAAGACACTTCAAATATTTATAAGTACTATTGCCACTGCATGTTAGAGTTACCTCTTTTTTTAGACACTTTTTAGGAACTGAGATGTTATTTCTTTGTCTGGAATGTTCCACGAGAGGGAATTAAATATATACCCCTCAATTGAAGGTGTTTTATAGCTCAAAAAATACCTTAAAAATATGAATATTTACCATGTGCACACTTGCTTCTCCATAGATCTGATCAGTCACTTGTCTCCATTGTGATTACCAAGTTTGTTTCCATACTGTGGAATGATGAAAACAAAATGAAACAGTAATATCTCTATGAATGTAGGGAAAGGGAGCCCACTCAAAATGTTCCACAGTATGGCATTAAACTCTCCATAAAGTCAAAGATGTGACACGACCAGGCCAAGTGACATGTCAGATCTTGGGGAAAAGGAGCCCACTCACAATACAGATGCATTTGTGCAAAAGATTTTCATTAGGGATGCAACAATAACCGAAATATCGTGATATCGTATCGTCAAACTTCTCAGAATAATATCGTGGACCATCACAATATATCGAATTACAAGTCTCTTTGCTTAAATGAAGAGTTATGGTGCAGCAAATAAAAAAAGACAAAGGAAACTACATTGACCATGATCCTTTGCTCCATTTTAGTGCAGACTACAAGAAGAAATAACAGTTCTGAGCACTTTTAAGTCTTAGCTTTTACCTTCTGAATAGGAAAAAGTCCTCAAAATGGCCCCTACAATAGAAAAAAAAAAAATAAAAAAAAAAAATACATCTTTAAAAACAATGTAAATTAATTGTGTTTTTGTTCAAAGTTGTACCAAAAATCTATTAAAGGTGTGATGTGTAACTGTTCCAGTGGAGAGTCCGTCACTTATTTGTCTCATCAAAATGTTACAGCTTTGCCCAGAATGTTCCTCAGTATGGCATTAATAAAGTCATCTCTCTCTTGATCTATCATTTATTCAAGTAGAGGTGTTTTTACCGCATGAAAATCAGGGATGTAACGATATCAAAGTCTCACGATACGATATTTATTTATTTCTCACGATATGATGTGGAGGCTCACGATTAGGGATGTAACAATATCCAAATGTCTCAGTACGATATTTTCACAATATACATCTCATGGTACAATATTTATTGTGATATTTTGTGGAGGTTAAACAGCTAAAACTGTGAATATGCTACTTTTCCCCCTTAAAATGCCCTGACAAGACTTAAAGGTTGTATGGAAGATTTATTTTTAGCTTCAAATTGTCACTGAAAGTAAAAAAAATACCATTACAGAGACGCAGCAGCCTTGTAATGATGATGACCAAAAAAAAAAATAATGACAATCTATCAGCTGTGGACGTAGTGAGGGCAGATAAACATCAGCCAATAGATGACGAGGCTCCCTCATTATCTATTGGCTGTTAGGTTGTCAGTCAAACTCCCTAAGTTTCTAGTGTAACTGACTTTGAGGCTTTTTCAAACTGTCGCTTCCTTGCAATTTGCACAAAGTTTGTTGCCATGGCGGAGGACAATCCACGACCAGTTCGCCGCAAAAGAAAGTCCGTTTTTGAAGTCGCTGAAAGAAGAAGAGAAGAGCAAAAGGAGCAAACTGAGGTGATTCTTGGAGATTCCTTCCAGCTATGGTGTGACTGAAGCAGACGAGGGTCTAAAAACTGATGCGTCGGCCGCTAAAATATTTCTCGACAGGTCACTTCAACAGTCATTTTGAACGCGCACTGGATGTAAACAAGTGTGATTTCTAGAGTAAAGAGGTGGGAGGAGATGTTTCTACTGAGGCTGTGGAGGAGGAAGGTGGTGTCACGCATGCACAACATTTAAAAAAGGCCTGTCGCTGTATTTCATGTCCCTTAAAAAATCCTCTATACATTCTTTAATCCAAAGAACGAAGACTTAAAGGGATAGTTCGGATTTTTTGACATGAATCTGTATGTGTTATTTGACGATGGTTTTGTGATGCAAATGTATCACTCTTTTGAACACAGATTGCTTTGAGAAGAAAAACGCTTTATTTTACTGTCCCCAGCGAACTTGCCGGACTACTTTCGTCAGCACCGAAAACGGCCAGGATCTCGGCTCACCGGACGCTTTCGGAGGTAAGTCAGTGTGGATGCACGACACTGCTCACGGGGATGCCATACAGATTTATGTCAAAAAATCTGAACTATCCCTTTAAAAGTGCTTAGAACTGTTACTTCTTCATGTAGTCTACATTGAAATGGAGCAAAGGATCATGGTCAATGTAGTTCCCTTTGTCTTTTTTTAGCAGTTGCTGCACCATAACTCTTCATTTAAGCAAAAACACTTGTAATTCGATATATTATGATGATCCACGATATTATTGTGAGAACTTTGACGATACGATATCACGATATTTTGGATATTGTTGCATCCCTAATGAAAATCTACATGCATGCATCTTTTTTGTGAGTGGGCTCCCTTTCCCTAGATCTGACATGTAACTTATCCTGGTGGTGTCACATATTTGACTTTATGAAGACGTTTTGAAGAGTTTAATGCCATACTCTGGAACATTTTGATGGCAGACTCTCCACCAGAAAACTTACACAGAACGCAAGTACAAACATTACAACTTTCTCCCAAAGAACATTAAAACACAGAGAAATTATCTATTCGTAATATTTCCGCACACTTTCTGATTTACTAATTAGACTTGCGTCATGACATATTGCGCTCGCCAAGGCGTTTGTGGGTAGACGGGTCCCGAAGATGTAATAGCGGTAGTTAAGAAAAATGGCACCCAGAGGAGACATAAAACTCAAATACCTTTAGACAAATGAACTCATAACTTTAAGCAGGAATTTTGTTACATGTTATAAATCTGTTTTCCCAACCTCATTTAGAGCTCGGCTGGACCTGTCATTTCTGTGCGCTGCTTGCATCTTTTAACACCCCCTACAGAAGACCTCAACGTTTATTTATTAACGTCATCAGCTTTTGTCTTTTACAGAACTTGCGTTAAAAGTGTATGTTGTAGTTTTTACGGTGGGGGGTCTACTGCTTTCTTGTATTGTATTAAATTATGAGAACTGGAAAAACGACGTTGAAATCATTCGTGCAATTCTTACTGTGTGTGGGCTCGCCTCTCCAGAGATCTGACCTGTAACTTCAAACGTCCAGATGTGCTTGTCTCCAGTGGGTTTGCCTGTAAAGTTTCACAATACGGCATTAAATGTGTCTGTCTCATATCTGTTCGATAACAAATGTCGTTATGACTGAAATAATCGTGCGTTCTTACTGTGAGTGGGCTTGCCTCTCCACAGATCCGACCTGTAGCTTGGACCGGACGTGCCACCTGCTTGTTTCCATGGGTTTGCCTGTAATGTTCCACAATATGGCTTTAAAACGTGTCTGACTTGCGTTTACTCGATTACAAGTGGTGTTATTGCAAAAACAAAACAAGAGAGAGAGACAGAGAGATGAAGAAAAGGGAGAGAGAGATGAAGGAGAGAGGGACAGAAAGAGAAAGAGAGAGAGGGAAGAACACGGGAAGAACATAGAGACAGAGAGAGAGAAAGGGGGAGAAACAGAGAGAAATAGAGGGATAAAAAAGGAGGGAGAGAAAGGGGGGCAGAGATAGAGGGAGAGAGAAAGAGAGAGAGAACAGGGAGAGGGATAGAGGGATAAAGAGAATGAGGAAGAGAGAGAGAGGGGGGCACAGGCATAGAAAGAAAAGAGAGAGCAAGGGGGGAAAACAAAGATAGATAGAGAGAGAGAGAACAGAGAGAGAGAAGAGAGATAGAGAGAGAGAGAGAGAGAACAGGGAAAGAGACAAAGGGATGAAGAGAATGAGGAAGAGAGAGAGGGGGAGGGGAGGCACAGACATAGAGAGAGATAAAGAGAGAGAGGGAGAGAGAGGGGGAGAACACAGACATGGAGAGAGAGGATGAAAACAAATAGAGGAGGAGAGAGAGAAGACAGAGGGAGGGAGATAGAGGGATAAAGAGAGTGATGGAGAGAGAGAGAGATAAAGATAGTGAGGGAGACAGAGAGGTTAAAGAGAGTGACAGAGAGTGAGATGAAGAGAGTGAGGAAAACAGAGAGGAGAGGAACACAGACATGGAGGGGGGGGGCAGAGATAGAGGGAGAGAGAGAAGACAGAGGGAGAGAGATAGAGGGATAAAGAGAGTGAAGGAGAGAGAGTGAGAGAAAGAGAGGGGGTGGGACAGAGATAGACTGACAGAGGGAGAGAGAGAGAGAGAGAGCGAGAGAGATGAGAGAGAGATGGAGAGAGATGAGAGAGAGAGAGAGAGAGAGAGAGAACAGAGAGACAGAGGGAAGAAAGAGAGAGAGAGAGAGAGAGAGAGAGAGAGAGAGAAGACAGAGGGAGAGAGATAGAGGGATGAAGAGAGTGGGAGAGAGAGAGGGGGGCAGGGAGAAACAGAGAGTGCGTATACATGCACATCAGTAACCCGGTTATTAGCCATACCCCGGTTAGGTCAGTATTCGTGTTACTGCGTTTACATGCGCACTGAGAAACCGGGACACTCATATCCGCGTGTACATGATCAAATGGAGTATCCCGGTTTCTTGACATAATCTTACAAATGCGCAGGCGCAAAAATTAACTTAAATCAATTTCATAAACCAGGAAAAATACAAACCGTGAGCTCCTTTAGCATAAGAAGCTAAGGAGCTACGAGATCTCCCACAATCCACTGCGCAGATTCTTCATTAAAATCTACTGCATAAATAAACTCAACTTTACAACATATAAACCATAAACACTATAGACACATCAGCCCGTTTGATCAGATCATTCAGCTGTGATCACATTTGTTTACGTTTTACAGAAACAAAACTTAAGACCGTAGGCTAATTAGCATAAACTGTTAGCGGCGATAAAAACAACTCGCTCCTTGCGCCGCTGATGTGGTTCAGTTTCTTTTGGAGTAAATGACACGACTCTGTGGATTATGTGTGTTATTTCTGTGACAGAAGAGGCGCTAATGATGGTAAGTCTGTTCTGTGCGTGTGTTGTATAGGAGATAGTTCATGTTTTAGCTTTTCAGTGTCACACGAGTGCAGGACGTACGAGTGCAGATTGTACGTGTGCAGGTTTAGCGCAGCTCTTTATTTTACAGTCATTTCACTCGTTTGGTCACTTTATTTATGTTGGTCAATTTATTTATGTGACTACTGTTGTGGTGAAAGGCTGGAAAGTGTCTTTTGGACGCATGCGCACTCAACTTTATGTTGCAGTAACCGGGATACTGCGTTTACATGCCACAAGTAACCCGGTTACTATCGGAATAAACCAGCTACAGTAACCCGGTTTCTAATAACCGGGATATTGCCATAACCGGGTTACTGAAACCGGGTTACTGCGTTTACATGCACCATCAAGAAACCGGGATACTCAAAAAACCCGATCATAACCGGGTTACTGATGTGCATGTAAACGCATTCAGTGATAGATTGACAGAGAGAGAGAGAGAAGACACAGGGACAGAGATAGAGGGATAAGAGAGAGTGAGGCAGCGAGAGGAACAACCAGCTCTGAAAACACTCATTTTTACTGTGAACGCGCTTGCCTCTCCGCAGATCTGACCCGCAACCTCGCCCGTGCACCTTCACCACCTGCTCATCACCGGGAAAACAGTTCAATTTTTAAACCAGACTTCCAGACAAAGCACCAACATTCAGACAAAACACAGCTGACCCTCCACCTGAAAAACTACACAGTGCGTCTTTATCCTGCGCTTCAACATTATAATGGACACGGCTCGCGTTAAATAAATTAAACTAATCTTCCTCGCAGCTCTCATGTTACAGTATGTTGAAATAAAACAGGGGAGAGGTGCGTCGAAATCAAGCCAGGACCTGTTTCTTGTGAACCTGTCCGGACATCAAACAGTCTTGAAATCTAACACATGCTGGTTATATTGATCTGCACTCACTTGTTACAACCTTTGAGGAGCCAGTGCATTCTCTGCTGCAGCCAAACCAAAGCAAAAATGTGGAGGTAAGCTGTGGTTTACATGCACAACTATTACAAAGGAACACTTCAGTTTCGAGATTTTCGTGCTGCAGGTCACGCTCGGCTGAATGAACGGCAGCGAAGGATTAAAAGTGTTACCGTGAGCAAATGATGACGCTACGAATGAACTGAAATATATCGAATTACGAGTCTCTTTGCTTAAATTCAAGGTTTTGGTGCAGCAATAGTTAAAAAAACGGAGTGAACTACATCTACCATGATCCTTTGCGCCATTACAGTGCAGACTACAGGAAAAGTAATACAAATAATCACAAGAATCGTCATTTTTAAGCACGTTTAAGTCTTAATTCTGGGGTTTATGATGGAACAGAAGTCTTATCAAGGTGTTTTAAAAGTTGCATTTTCAGAATTTTGTTTGGCGGCTCCAAAATATCGCAATAAATATCGTACCGTGGGATGTATATCGTGAAATTTGAATATCGTTCCCTAGTTATGGATGAAATAGGATAGAAAACTTTGAGGTAAAAGCTCTATCTTTGAATCAAGTTTTTATTCAGTTTAAAGAAGCATTGTGTAACTTTTCTGGTGGAGGGTCGGTCATCTGTTTGTTTCTATGGATATGTCATTGCTCTGCCTGGAATGTTCCACAGTATGACTTTAAACAGCTCTGTCTTACCTTTATTACAGGTGGTTTTATAGCTTAAAAAAAACAAACAAAAAACCTGAATGTGAGCAGGGTCGCCTCTCCGCAGATCTGACCAGTAAGTTGGTCTGGTTTGGTCTTCATAAAGGTAGAAATGGTTAATACCAGAGGTGGGACCAAGTCGTTATTTTGCAAGTCTCAAGTAAGTCTCAAGCCTTTAACCTCAAGTCTGAGTCAAAGACAGGGAAGTCCAAGTTGAGTCTCGAGTCACTGGTCCATAAGTCCAAGTCAGGTCCAAATCATCTACTTTGAGCTTCAAGTCATTTCAAGATTTTAAACCAAAGTACCCAAGATAGCTTAGATTTTAGCAATTTATATGACTTTTGAACCACCGTATTTTTCGGACTATAAGGCACATTTCAAATCCTTTAATTTTCTCAAAAGTCGACAGTGCGTCTTATAATCCAATGTGCCTTATGTATTAATTCTGGTTGTGCTTACTGATCTCAAATGGAGTTTGTGTGGTACACAGCGCTCAAAAATCTTTTAGTAAACTGCGAGTCATGTCCTTTAGTCTGACAGAACCTGACCTCAGCGCACAAGAAGCAAGCTGGTTTTTTTTCAGTGTTTATAGTTTATGCAAATTCTGCCAATGGATGGTGGATGCCTGGGTTAAGAGATCAAGTCTCAAGTGTCGTCCGTTTGTTTCGCTTAATGCGCCTTATAATCTGGTGCACCTAATAGTCTGAAAAATACAGTAAACTCTACTTAAAAAGTCATGATATATGTATATATGAGTATTTATATAAGAGTTGTAGAGATGCTCATTTTCATTTTTAAATGTCTTATCAAGATCTTAGTGTGAATCATTACGGACAGAATAGAAAGTCTTATCAAGTCACAGGGCTCAAGTCCAAGTCGAGTCCCAAGTCTTAGTCTGTTTTATCAAGTCAAATCTCAAGTCCTAAAAACTTGTGACTCAAGTCTGTCTCGAGTCCAAGTAACGACCTGCAAGTCCCCACCTCTGGTTCATTCTGCCCTACAAAAGCAGGAGGCAGTAACATCATGTTTATTTGAGTTTATTACATGTTTACATGAGTTTATTTGAGACCTCCTTTATCATGAGAATAAATATCGTGAAAAATATTGAGCTCAAAATTGACCTTTTACCCTTAAGTAACTGACACAGTTTCTCCCTTTTGCCTTTGCACGACTCCTTATTTTTGACTCATGATACAAAGCAGAGGACAGGAACTGACAAATAAGGGTCAAAGGTCAATTTTGACATACAAATATTTCTTCATTATAGCAACTAGCTGTCACATTTTGGGAGCCTTGCCTATTATACTTTTGTCTAGACAAAACAGAAACTTTGAAGTCATTTTTCTCCGTTTCACACTGTGGCGAGTTAAAGTCTTTTGCCTTTGTAGGGCAGAATACCACACTGTGAAACTTTCCAGACAGCAATACATTTCCATGGAGAAAAGCATTTGACAGACCGTCCACTAGAAACGTTACACAAGCCAAGTTTAAGCTATTTTTAGATATTTAGATAAAAAAAAAATATGAGCAAAGATGAATGAAAATGAACACACACAATAACAAATATATATATGCAGTAAAAGTGTCACATTGTCCATACGTCAGAACCATTGACCACTTGGTTAACAGTTCAAATCCCGGTCTGCCCAGTATCTGTATGAATGTGCTCGTGTCATTGTATGTTTGCCGTCGGTCACAGAGCCATAACCACCAAATGGACGCCAAACTTGCCACGTGCCTGTCAGTCTGTCCCAGGGCAGCTCTGGCTACAAAGGTCATTTACCAGAATGTGCAACAGAGGAGAAAGTGAATAATGCTCCAAACTGTGATGCAAATGACAAATCCTCCATAATCCTCCATAATGTGTTTGTTATTATTATCTATGAATTGCAGCGAATAGGCGAGTTTCATTGTTGACAAAAGCGTGCGTTGCATGCTGGGAATTATTTTGGTCGGCGGCAATATAAACACTAATTCAACATGACGGACGGAGCGAGAAAGCACGTAAAGGGTATTGATCCTGGTTATTTATCCACTCTAACGGCAGAGGACCCAAGACCATTTGACCAGAAATTGGTCATAAGCATC